>NC_051862.1:30884229-31056729 GCF_015732765.1 Culex quinquefasciatus | reverse complement strand
AGTCCTTATTGACTTAGGTTTTGCATTTGAATCAATTTAAATTAAGTCAGAAAACACAAACCAATCTGTTAGGTTATTTAAGTAATTATTTTTAAATCAAGGTAATAATATAATATAATTTCAAATAACATTTAATTATTTCTTTCCCACACGTGATGTGATGATAGATTCCTCTCCCCAAGTATGAAAATATCTGCTCTTTTAGCTGGGATGGGTCACACATGACACACAGCTTCCAGCAGTGGTTTTTCCTCTTGTGGAAAACTAGGTGAAATGTTATTGTAAGTGTGTGACTGTACTTGTGTGGCAAGATGAAAGCACCAGTTCTTCAAAGGGACACTTTTCCAAAGGGAATCGTTCCATTTCTCACAGCACCATCTGGATGAGTATGTTGTGATAATGTTTGTCATAATAGTCGTTGCACACTTCCAGGGAAATGGAAGCAGGGGCGTATCATGAATGAAGTTAATGATTGTTGATTGATTTTTTTTTATTTGATGCAAACATAGAAATATAATTTCAGGTTTACTTTTTAAATTTGACAAAAAAAGTTTCTCAAAATGTTTTGAAGACAGTTGAAACAGTTATGCAATGGTCAATAATTTGCAATATTTCTAAGAAAACAACGATTGTTTTTAAAAAGTTATTTATAACAGAAATCTTCAAGACCCATATCACGAAAGTTTGCCACTGCCACTTGTTGTTGTCCTCCACCACCTCAACAATTCTTCCATCCCTCTGACAATTTCTAGTCACTCTCACTTTCATGAGCACGAACGAATGCACTCTTCAACGTGTGTTGTATTGCATACTTTCATACCCGGGGATTGCTTCAAAGCTCAAGATCCCGTGAAGAATGGAGCTCTCAGATCTCCGAGCGCTTTCAAAAGTGGAAGATCTCCACCGGCCAAGGATTATGCGGACAGAATCACTGCAATCCCAACCGACAGTGAAGCACAGAATAAAGGATTATTTTAACTGTGAAATTCACACACGCTACGATTCCCGCCAGGATTCTCATTTTGCGAGTAATGCCAACATTTGGACGGAAAAAAGGTCTTTACATTCCTTTGTGGGATCTCTGACACGACACGCCCGTTACAGACTGACAGACAGACATCAACTGCATCGCGCAGCAGGGAAAGTGAAAACGACTGTTGGAGTGTTGAACCAGGCATAACCGTCAGGAAGATCCTTGGAAAAAGATGATTGCTGGCGTGCTTTTTCTGCACTTCCTTTGACATGCTTAGCGGCAGAAAAAAAGAAAACGGGAAAAAAATGAAAGGATAAAAAGCTTCCATCCATTAGAATATGAATAATGTCCTGGACCGCATTGTGTGGTGCGAATATATATTTTTTTTTTGAACCATTCTTCAGTTTTCCTTCAACTTTTTCATTGTGCACGTGCAAAAATAACTCCGGACGGATGGGAAGAAAAAGATTTTTGTGGTACATTTTTGAATGAAGCGAAGGATTAACCAAAGCATCGAAATTTTAATTAAGTCCGTAAAGGGATTAGGGTGGATTAGGCAAATGAGGTGGGTACTGGCAGGATTTATGTACTCGTGTGGCAGCTGGGTAGACTAGGTTGGTGATGTGTGAGAGAAGATGGTTGTCGGTTCGAAAGAAGTGACATTTTTAAGAAGGTTTCAGTCAATTTCAAACAAATGCTTTTATCAGGTGGAACATTGTGTGAATGAAAGATGAATTGATTCCTAATTAAATTTGAAAATAAACTCAAATAAAGCATAAATTTATGTTTTATTTGAAAAGCACCAAGTCTAAATTATATTCAGCATTGAGAGTTGCTCGTCAGTCTAGATGGAATTAGTGTCTAAAGAGAGTTACTATCTTTTTATTATTTTTTTTGTATCTATTTTGTAAAACAAAACATCGATATCACATTGAAAAATCTTAGAGATTGTAAACTCATTTTTGAATATATTTCAACACATTGTTTTTGTTGGATTGATTCTATATTTACCGTTCGATTTTTTTTCATTTGATTTTCAATCTGAATCCTCTTCAATTTGCGTGAAACTTTGTCTTAAGGAGTAACGTTTGACCCTGATCACAAATCCGAGTTCCATTTTTGGATATCTCCTAATGGAAGGTCAGTTCGGGAAAATAAAAAAATATACGTGTTCTTCAATAATTTGCAACTTAAAAGTGGTGATGAGATGGAAATTTGATGTTAAAAGAACTTTTATGTTATATTGAGCGCCCTATTTTATTCCGAATTTTGAATAAAAGTTTCAACGTTGAAAAAAAGTTTTAAAAACTTTTCTATTTTTTGTTAATCAACTGTGGGTAATTCTCCACCAACTCACACAGCAGTTGCCCCGACCCCTCTTGGATTTACGTGAAACTTTGCCCTAAGGGGTAACTTTTGTCCCTGATCACGAATCCAAGGTCCGTTTTTTGATATCTCCCTGAAAAAAAAAGGAAATTTTAAAATGAAAAATTTTGTTCTAAGTGAAAAAATTACCCTTCTGGGTCAATGTAGTTTCGAAAAGTACATTAAATTTCCTATAAAATGACATGTTCCAAAAAAATTTACAGTCGAGTAACGGAAAATGGGAGAACTTTTAAAACTTTTTTAAGTGTTTTTTTCGATGAAAAATATGTTTTTTTTTTTCGGAATTCTGAGTACGCCATCAAATCGGGCGTCTTATTTTACATAAAAGTCCCTTTGACACCAAATTTCTATCTCTTCACCGTTTCAGGCTGCAAATTATTGAAAAACACCTCTTTTTTCGCATGTTCAAAAATGGAAGGGGTCGTACCGCCCCTCCGTCACGAGATATCAAAAAAATGGACCTCGGATTCGTGATCAGGGACAAAAGTTACCCCTTCAGGACAAAGTTTCACGCAAATCGAAGAAGGGTCGGGGTAACTTTTCCCGATTTCGTGTGAGTTGGTAGAGAACTACCGGTTTAGAGTCAATAATTTCTCCAAAATTGACTGAAATTGAGATTTTTTTTTGTTTTAAATCAAGATTAACTTTTCAAAACAAAAATGTCTTTCAATAAGTCTTTATCGTTTTCAAACTGAGAAGCATAACTTACTTATATCATGTTTGTGTTGTAATTAATGATGATACATTTTCTGTTGATGTATTTTTGTTGTTCAGTTGGAAAGCAATATTTGATAACAGATTGAATAAGTTATGAACTAAAAAGCAAATAAAAATGATAGGTATTTTTTTAAATTGTTAATGGTACCAACAAAAAAAAAAATACAAAAAATATATAGTTTTTTTTATAAAAATTACATTAATTAAAGGCTTATTTTTGATTTGATTTGATGGTATAACTAACAGGGCCACAAGGAAAAAAATTATTAACTTGTTTAGTTAAAGGTTTATTTTTGAACAAATTTTGGAAAAAAAACTATGTTTGATCTTATCACAGTAAAAGTGTTTTTTTTTCCAAAGTTTGTTTGCCAGTGTTTTAAAAACGAACTAATTTTAGAGTGCACAATAATAAAAATCAAATAAAAAAACGTCGATAGTTTTCAATTTCAATAAAAAAAACCAACGCTTTTGATTTCAAGGATAGTTTAGGCCTAGTTGGTCATGTCAGCAATTTTCTTTAATTTAGCTTTTTTTTAGATTCTCAATTTTGTATTTTTTAAAAGGATAAAACTTGGTCCCTGCATTGTCTCAACAGAAAAGTGACTCTGCATTATTAGTTTCCAACACAAGATGAGCGTGTGAATAATTCGATAATCTTAAGAAAACCTTTTCAATCGATCGTGTTCGGTTATGATTTGGGGTTTTCTTTTTTTAAATATAGGTGCCCGGCAAAAATCCCGAATTTTTTATTGACATTTTATTACTTGAAATTGAATATCCAAAATACCTTAACTAATTTTTTTGGATTACCGGAGTAATAAATTAAAAAAAATCATGTGATTTTTGTGATAAAATATCTAAACAAATGTTTTTGAAAACAAAGTTTCTAACATCATTTGTAAATTGAAATTTGTAAATGAAAATGTCTGCTCATTTTGATATATAGTACGCAGATTTCAAGTTAAAGGAATTTTACGGTTAAATGATTCAACAAATGTTCCGTTTTTTTGCAATTCAATAACACAATAAGCGAAAGCACAAATTTTTTTTTTGCGTTACATAATAAAAAACGCTTCCCAACCAGAACAAACTTCTTTTTCACAATTTATTTGTAACATTCACAGATCCACTATAAATATACATAACTGTTAAAAAATCTACCATAGTTCATTAATCTTTTGTTATTTTTTAAGAAATTTAAAAATAAAAAAAATCATCTTTCCTAAAAATAGTTTCTACAAAAAGCAAATTTTACAAAAAGTTAAATACAAATGGGGAAGGAAGAAATGTTTTCTCGCTTGAAAATTAGTTGCCGCACGGCGTGTTTTCTGGGCAACCTTATGAAGAAAAAATAGTCATCGCTACTGTCAAATGTGTCTTATAGGAAATTTTCTCAGCTTTCCAATGCTGCTAAGAGCGAAATGTTTCATCGGAAAAT
Organism: Culex quinquefasciatus; assembly: GCF_015732765.1. Lineage (NCBI taxonomy): Eukaryota > Metazoa > Arthropoda > Insecta > Diptera > Culicidae > Culex > Culex quinquefasciatus. Next base: position 31,052,215 of record NC_051862.1, on the reverse strand, counting down.
TTCTGAGATATCTTTTTTTTTAAGTTTTTTATTCTAAATTCCTGTGTTATTTATTGTAAACTTTATAATAACTATTCTGGAAACTTGTCAAATGATGTTTTTCATGTGTCATTTACTCATCAAAATTTGCAAAATAAGGCAAGAAACAACTTTGGAGAAGGTTGCAAATTGCTAAACATTTTTAAAATTAAGTTTAACCGAGTTTTTGAATATATAGGATTTATTCGAAAATGAAAATCATAAAACTTTTTTAGAAATTATATTTACAAGAATTATTAGATAATTACACAATTTTGGTGTACAAATATCACGTGTCTGCTCTTATTGAGCTGATACAATCGATTTTTTGCAGGTTTGAGATTGTTAAGTTTATTAATGGATTTTTATGAATAAATATGACACATTAGGGTGTAATATGGTTGTATGGAAAAAAATAAAGTTGTCCAAATTTAGTGAGCACAGCACTTTTTCAGTTCCTTTTGGGGTCCTAAACAACTCCTCAAAGTTTGGGACCGATTGGTTTTGTCCTCACTTTGCGCAAAGCGATTCAATTTTCCATATAAATTTGTATGGGGAAAACCAATTTTTTGGATTTTGATATTTATTAAATCCACGTTTCATGCTATATCAAAACCAAACTCATATTCGGATGCTCTGAAATGTGCTCTACAACTTTGCCGAAGAGAGTATGGTGCTAGCTTGCCCCTAAAAAAATATACAGCGTGTTCAAAACTCGTCTAAAACGTGTTTTTTGCTCGAAAATCACGTTTTAGACGAGTTTTGAGGACGCTATATCTTCTGTCAGGAGCAAGTTAGCACCATACTCTCTTCGGCAAAGTTGTAGAGCAACTTCCAGGACATCCAAATATGAGTCCGGTTTTGATATAGCTTAAAACGTCGAATTGTTAAATATCAAAATCCAAAAAAATGGTTTTCCCCATACAAATTTATATGGAAAATTGAATCGCTTTGCGCAAAGTGAGGACTAAACCAATCGGTCCCAAACTTTGGGGAGTTGTTTAGGACCCCAAAAGGAACTGAAAAAGTGCTGTGCTGGAAAATCGATTTTGATATTACACCCTAATGACACATACTTCTTAAAGCATACATGAACCGGGAACATGGATCCAAAAGATGATCGAAATCGAAAATGTACTACCAATTACTGTTGCAAGGTTCAAAAGTCATATTCTCATGTGTATGAAATAACGAAAAAATAGTTTTACTGTTGTCAAATTTGTGTGTTTTAACTCTGAATGTTGAAAACACTGGCACATACATTTTTTTGGTTTAAACAAAAATTAAATATTATTCAACAAAAAAATCAAACAGAGTCTCCCATTCCAAACTATTTAAACAAAAATCAAAGTATTTTTAAAACGTTTTAAAAAGATAAGATAAGATATAATATTACTGATTCCTTGATCATTTCATACAAAATAAAAATTATAAAAATCATTTCATACTCATGACAAGTTTTTCTCCTGAAACTCGCCACAGTAATTTTTGGTTCAATTTTGAGTATACAACATGTTTTTTATCCATGCAATTGATTAATGTTTGGTTAAGGAAATATGATATTTTTATTCATAAAAATCTAGTGATATCCTAAAAAATCTCAAAATTGCAACAAAAAATCGGTTTTATCAGTTTAATTCAAGCTTAATCCGAGCAGAAACGTGATATTCGTACACAAAATTATGTCATTATCTCTTGATTATTGTAAAACATATTTTTTAATACGGTTTTATGATTTTCATTTCTGAATAAATCTCATATATTCAAAAACTCGGTTAAACTTAATTTTGAAAATATTTAGCGATTTGCAATCTTCTCCAAAGTTGTTTCTTGCCTTATTTTGCACATTTTGATGAGTAAATGACACATGAAAAACATCATTTGACAAGTTTCCAGAATAGTTATTACAAAGTTTACAATAAATAATACAGGAATTTAGAACAAATAACTTAAAAAATAGATATCTCAGAAATTTTCCGATGAAACATTTTGCTCTTAGAAGCATTGGAAAACTAAGAAAATTTCCTATAAGACACATTTGACAGTAATTATGACTATTTTTTCTTGAAATGTTTGTTCTAGAAAACACGCCGTGTGCCGTCAAGATAAGGGTCAAACAACAAAACAGTATCGAGAAGTATTACTTTTCGATACATGTGCTTAAAAATTCTCTTTTTCAGCACTTAAATGGCTACTGAAATTGTTATGTTTGACGATATAAAGAAGACCATTTCTTCATTCGAGAATGACAGGAAAAAGTTTCATAACGGAATTGCAAAAAATATCAAAATTTTCTTCCTTTTTTCAATAAAGCTTATCATTCAAAAATTAATGCAATGATATTTTTAATATTCTTTCCTTCCAAAATCTCACCCAAAACGCCAAAACGTATCCTCCTTCTTCATAAAACAGAGTCTTCTTTCGAGCTTCCAAGATTTCCGGTTTTTCCTTCCTTCCTCACCCTGAAATTGAAAAACAAGATGATGAGAAAACTCGTTTAGGCAATTTGCTCCTCACCAAACCAACTAAAACGACAACACATTCACACCAACATTCACCACCACCACCAACAACTTCAGTGTCACCAGCTGAGACTGCTGCTGCTGCTGCTGCCACCATCGAAAGCTACCGGAACAAGTTCCTGTCGTTTGTTGTTTTCACCATAACTTGTGTGTTATCCACTGCCGGTGCTGCTGTTTTACTTTGTATTTTTTTTCCCAAGGAAGAGGAGCTTTTTCCTCTGAGTTATGTTGGGTGGGTGGATTGGAAAGGGGACGGAGTTTACGTGATCACTTGTCATTGTCACACGCGCGTGTTTTATAATATATTGGATTAGAGCTTTTCCAGAGCGGCTTCCCAGTTTTCTGCGAGGTTCTACCGTAGCTTGGATGCTGCTGAAATGATGATTTTTTCTTGTGTTGCTGTTGGTTTTGGAGAAAAGCTTTGAATTTGAATGAGAGAATATTTAGTTTTTGTTTTAAAGAAAAAAATAATTTGATTATGACTTTCCTTTTTTCTAAAAACACAACAATATTTCAAAAACTTGCAATCGTACTAATAGGTGACTTTATTTATCTCTTCTTTACATTTGCCATCACGTTGTTTCGAAGGAAACTCAAAAAAGGAAGGAAAAGCTCGCAAAAGAAAAAAGGTGCGAACGCGTCTCTCATACGAAACAAAGTTTTTCAGTTTTCCTGTGGATGGGCGCGCGTGCTAAAGAAAATATCAAACAAGAAAACAAGCCAACTTCGCGGGAAGACGTCGCTGCTCAGCTGGCGCACTTAGTCATACCTAACCTAACCTACGATGTCGTTGGTTAGCTGTCACTAACTTTCTTCCTGTTTTAGGACATTTTTTTACTTTTTTGGGAAGTGTCCTATTTTATTTGATTAGAGGTCCTTTATTAGTTCGATTCGTGGAAATGCAGGTTTCTAAAAAAAAAAAAATTTAAAAAATCAAATGACCTAGATTTCGTCTTAATTTCACACTTCTGCCGGCGAAACACATTTCAATTAGTGCTGTTCGGAAGAAAAGTTTCCAATTTAGTTTTTTTTTCCTCCCACCGCCAACTCAGCTTGTCTCGACTTGTTTAATTTTCCTTTGGTTTTCCACGAGCAGCTGGCCAACACTGACTGCACTCACTGGCGGTAGTTTTTCTTCGGTCAATTTTCAATTTTATCGCTTTCGTGGTTTTGGCCACCACTACTCTGTTTGTGTGGCTTTCGAGAGAAAGAGGGACAGAAAAAAAACTTGTTGCTTTTGAAATCGCTGAGCGAAAGCAAGTGCCAGCGATCTGCAAGGAAATGTACAGAAGGACGAATTTTAAAGTTTTCGCAAAAAGAGGTAGATAAAGAAAAAGTTTTTTACCCGCTGACTGGTTGTTTCAATGGATTATAGCGGTAATTTTAATCTCTGTTTCACAGTAGATTGTTGAATAAACCTAGGACTCACCAAACACTTATGATGTTAAAATTTTAATAATAAAAATCTATTTTATTTTGATGATAAGTTTACACTATACACTACAGGCTGCTCTTATGAAACTATAATATTAGTTTTATGATTTGGCTGAAACTTTTTGGGAAGGCAAATTGAATTATTGATATGTCCTTACAAGTCCCCATACATTTTGGCCAGCTTTCCGCACAAAAATGGTATCTAAATATTCCAAAAACTGTACCAAGGAAAAGCATTTTCTGATTAATTTGATGTTTTTAGCAAAGTTGTAGGTGAAGGAAATTTTAAAATGCTTTTTGAAAAATAACTGCTTTAATGTTAACATTCTTCCCCAAAAAGTAAAATTGGTCAGAAAAATGTTTTTTTGTTTTTTTTTTTTAATTTTATAGTAAACAATTGAACAATTTTTCTAAAAAAGTTACAATACTTTCAACAGTAAAAAAAATTAATCTAAAACATATTCAAATATCAATTTCAAGCGCAAAATCTAGCTTGAAATCGGAATTTAGTTTCTTTTACCAAACGCATGTTTTTTTTTAAATTTATAGCCATTTGAGGGATAAAATCTGTTAAAACTGTATATTTTAGATTTTTAAAGCTTCCATATTTTATAAATAAGCTGAAAAAATGTAAGGATTTCGGAAACCTGTCATTGTACAAGATTTTTTTTAATCCAAATTGGAAAATTGTGGATAAATTTCTCAGCAATTTGATTTTTTTATTAGTTTTGAAATTTGTTGTATTACTTTTAATTTTGTCTCTTTTTTTTTTTTAGTTTTTGGTTTTTCGTTATGTTTTTTTCTGTTTTTTGATTATTCTTTTTTTACTATGTAGGTTTTTGATTTTTAAAGATTTTTGTTATTTTAGTTTTTTTTGCGTTATTTTTTGGTTTCTTATTTTTAGACAATATAGTTTTTTGGTATTTAAATTATTTTTTTGCAATTCCGTCGTGAACCTACTTACTTTTCCTGTCATTCTTGAACGACGAAAAATCCTACTTTTCTGTACCAAAAATAACAGAATCGAATAGCAACACTTTTCAAAATAAATGCTGAAAAGTTCTACTTTTCAGCACTCAAATGGGTGCTGAAAATTTAACTTTTCAGCACTTGTTTCGAAAAGTAACACTTTTCAACATTTTTTTGATTTAAACGATTTATTGACAAAATACATGAAAATTTTACTTAAAATTTCACTCAATGGGTGTTCTTCGGAATTGCAAAAAATGTTGTATTGAACTCGTTACAAAACTTGATTTTTTCAGCACTCTTCGTATTTATCGTATTGGATAAATGTACGACTCGTGCTGAAAAAATCTTCTTTTTGCAACTTGTTGCATAAACTACTATTTTGCAATTCCGTCGTGAAACTACTAACTTTTCCTGTCATTTTTGAACGACGAAATAGCCTACTTTTCTGTATCAAAAGTAACAAAATCGAATAGCAACAATTTTCAAAATATCTAAAATGGGTGCTGGAAAGTTGAACATTTCAGCACTTGTTTCAAAAAGTAACACAGCATTTGTTTTTGTTTCAACGATTAATTGACAAAATACATGAACCTTTGACTTATAACTTCACTCATAGGGTGTTTTCGGGATTGCAAAAAATGTTGTATGGAACTCGTTGAATAAATGTACAACTCGTGCTGAAAAAATCATCGTTTTGCAACTTGTTGCATAAATATATTTTTTTTTGTTTTTTTTTTTTGTTTCTGTTGTGTTTTAATTTTTCAATTTTTTTTTTCGGTTTTTAAGTAATTTTTTTTTTTGTTACTTATTTTTTTGTTTTTTTTTTCGGATTTTTCAGTTTTACGGTATTTTGGGGTTTGTTTTATAAGTTTTGTAGTTTTCAGTTTTTTTTTTGTTTTTGTTTGTTTCTTTGTTTCTAGATTTTTTAATTTTTGTTTTTTTTTGTTTTTTTTTATGTGGATTTTTATTTTGGTTTCTTAGTCTGCTAGTTTTTTTTTATATATTTTCAGTTTTTGGCATTTATAAGTTTTCTTTTCGTTTTAATTTTGGTTTTATTTTTTTCGTTTTTGTCTTTCTGATTTTCAAGTTTTTTTTTAATTTTTTGAATTTTCTAAATGTTTTTTTGTTTCTTGTTTTGATTTGTTTTTCAGTTTTTTGGTTTTTTGATTATGTAGTTTTTTTGTTTTCTGTTTAGGCGTCATCCATAAAGTATGTCACGCTCTATGGGGGAAAGGGGGGGTCTAAGAAGTGTGACATTGCGTGTTATAAGTATAGGGAAAGCGTGACAAAGGGGGAGGGGGTAAATTTTGGCTGATTTTATGGATGAAGCCTTATTATTTTTGTTTTTTTTTTTTTTGTTTCTTGATTATTTATTTTTCAGTTTTTTGTAATCTTTTTTTCAGTTTTTTTGCTTTTTGACTTCAAAGTTTTTTTTTACTTTTCTGGCTATTTGTTTTATTTTTCGCCTCTTGATTTTTAGCCTTTGGTTTTATCGGTTTATGTTTTTTTTTTGGCTTTCCAGCTTTATAATCTTTTCGATTTGTTAGTTTTGGGTTTATTATTTGATATTTTTTATAAGATTTTTTATGTTTTTTAGTTTTAAAGCTTTTAAGTATGCTGATTTTTTTATTTGTTTTTCAGTTGATGCATAACTTTTATTATTTTTTGTATTTGGGTTTTATGTTTCGCAAGTCAATTAAGATTAATTTAAAAAAATTGTCAAAGACTTCGGATATCGGTTAAAAAAACTAGCTATTCTATCATCTCTATCTCAATAACAAAATTTTGGAATTTCAGATTCAAATTGGTGCCTTTGGCAATTTCTGAGTGAAGTTGTCTCATGTTTGAGAGTTATATGTTCTGAGATTTTTTTTTGTAGAAAATTTTAAAATAAAATTGATTTCGTTATCTGAATTCTTAGAAAATTTAGGCAGTAGAGGGTCAATCTCTAATGCTCCAATTTTTTTTGAAATTTTTTATTTTTCCCGTTTTTAGGAGGAAGCTTTTTTTTTAGCAGCTTTTGTTCTACGACAAACTTCATTTCTCTAGTTTTATGTTTTCCTTTTTTCATTTTTAGTTTTTTTGTTCAATTTACATATTTCTAGATTAAATTTTCAAAAGGTCCTATCAGCATAGGAAACCCATAAATGATAGGTTGTTTTGAAAATTTAATCTAGATTTCTTGTTTAGTTTATGTTTGTTTTTGGTAGTATTTGGCCTATTCTACCCCCTCCTATCATTGCATTTTGTCTATCTAATTTTTTCATGTTTTAACAGTCACTTTTTTTGCTTGTTTTTTACATTTTTTGCAATTAAATGGCACCATTATCATTTAAAGTGCTTAAACATTCGTAGAGGCATATTCTGGGACTCTATAAAAATTACTGCATACTTCTTTTTACTTAAAATATAAGAAATGTTAGCAAAAAAACACCTAAGTTGACCCCTTAAAAAAGTGACATTTTGAAAAAAATTGGCAAAGTCACATAAAACAAGTAAAACTTCCAACCCATAAATGTTCTAAAAATTTTAAGAGTTCTTCTTTCCAATGCTTTTTAAAGATCAAAAATTTGTAGAAAAATTGATTTTTGGCGATTTTTTAAATTCTAATAATTATTCTAATGTCGTTGTAGTTTCTATAAGGCTGGTACAAATATTTTTAAAAGTTTTTGTCACCCCCCTTCAAAATTGGCCCGAAAAATCAGGGGGCAAAAAAATATTTTTACAATAAACTTCAAAATTTCAATGAAAATTCAAGTGCTCCTGCGTTTAAAATCATTTTTAGCATGTTTGGGTTTATTAAAAAATCTTAAGATTTTTTGTAAATTTCCGATGCAAAATATTTTTTTTCGATGCAATTTTTGTTTTTGTCAGATCTTAGATTTTTTGAAAACTAATGATTGCAAAACAACTGAACTAGTGTAAAATGCATTTTAAAACACTTTTTTCATTTAAATGTTAAGACTATGGCTTGTTATTTAAATTTTTATATTTTTTTATTTTTTTGCCCCCCCCCTTGACCGCGGCCAGGGCCGAGGGACAAAAACTTTTTTAAATATTTGCATCGGCCTAATTTGATAACAAAAAGGGTGAACTTCTTAAGAGAACTTGGAAAAGTTTACTTTACTTTTATGAAACATACTTTTTTTACTTGACGATCGATGAATTTGTTTGCATCGACACAAAATTGCGTCTTAAAAAAAAATATGTACTTTCGATTGCATTCAAAGTACAAGTAAGAGACTTCCCTTCTAATTTTAAAGTAGTTCAAGACGAGGATCAAATGAAGCTAATCTTCATCACATGTTCATCATCATTTTGAACAAGCAAAAAAAAAAAAACGCAAATGAAAACCTTCTTAAAACGGAAATCTTGAGCAGGATCTTCGCCGCAGCCTTAGCGTTGAAGATCTCACTTCCTTTCTCATCAAAATATTATGAAAAAAAAAATCTCCATCCCTCTTAGCTTGCCAACGAACCAGTCAACCAAACCAACCTAACCTCAAACAGAAACTGATCAGCAGCAGCCCAACGAGAGATGAGTGAGTGAGGGATCCTTATTTTGGTTTGGATCACTGCTCAACAAACAATGTTTTCCCTGGCGGGCCCAGATTAGGATCCTTCCATTTTATTGTCGCCTTTCTTGTTAAGGGTAAATCCTCGGTGTGCCAAGATGTCAAACAAAACCTTTAATTATTCGAAGGGAATTACGGGGGCCCAACAAAATACAATCTTCTCTCTGGCTGCTGCTGCTGTAGTGTTGTTGTGCGTGCAAACAAATCTCCTTCTTTGACGACGACAATCGAAATCGGATAACGCACAGCCAGAGGTCCTTGTTTGGTTTGTTGGTCTTGTTGTCCTCTGTTGAGGGGAAGAAAAGGAGTTCAAATCCTTTGGACCTCCGGCTCCTGGATGGCTGCCGTGGGATCCCTCCGAGATTGTTGTTTATACCCCAAACAAAAACACCTTTTTGTGGCACTTTTGAAAGAGGAAGGAAGATGTCAACGCAGCAGCCTTCGGAGCAGTTCAGTTCAGCGCAAAAGGATTAAGTGCTTTTCCTCGGTAGTGCAAACAGGAGGAATGACAGCAGCTCCTCTCGTTACCCTTTTTTTTGCTTGGGTAAGGCCAAGAAGTGTACAAACAAATAGGTGAGCTCCTTTTGTCCCCTGGCCGAAGAAATGTCGTACAATAATAACTTGAGGTATTCGAAGACTGTCAGATCTATCAAAAAAGCTTTTAACTTAAAAATAAAAAAAAAAATCAAAAATGATTTTTATTTTTTTCTTCTATGATATGATTTGATTTGATAAAATCATGATTTTATGATTTTATGATTTTATGATTTTATGGTTTTATGATTTTATGATTTTATGATTTTATGATTTTATGATTTTATGATTTTATGATTTCATGATTTTATGATTTTATGATTTTATGATTTTATGATTTTATGATTTTATGATTTTATGATTTTATGATTTTATGATTTTATGATTTTATGATTTTATGATTTTATGATTTTATGATTTTATGATTTTATGATTTTATGATTTTATGATTTTATGATTTTATGATTTTATGATTTTATGATTTTATGATTTTATGATTTTATGATTTTATGATTTTATGATTTTATGATTTTATGATTTTATGATTTTATGATTTTATGATTTTATGATTTTATGATTTTATGATTTTATGATTTTATGATTTTATGATTTTATGATTTTATGATTTTATGATTTTATGATTTTATGATTTTATGATTTTATGATTTTATGATTTTATGATTTTATGATTTTATGATTTTATGATTTTATGATTTTATGATTTTATGATTTTATGATTTTATGATTTTATGATTTTATGATTTTATGATTTTATGATTTTATGATTTTATGATTTTATGATTTTATGATTTTATGATTTTATGATTTTATGATTTTATGATTTTATGATTTTATGATTTTATGATTTTATGATTTTATGATTTTATGATTTTATGATTTTATGATTTTATGATTTTATGATTTTATGATTTTATGATTTTATGATTTTATGATTTTATGATTTTATGATTTTATGATTTTATGATTTTATGATTTTATGATTTTATGATTTTATGATTTTATGATTTTATGATTTTATGATTTTATGATTTTATGATTTTATGATTTTATGATTTTATGATTTTATGATTTTATGATTTTATGATTTTATGATTTTATGATTTTATGATTTTATGATTTTATGATTTTATGATTTTATGATTTTATGATTTTATGATTTTATGATTTTATGATTTTATGATTTTATGATTTTATGATTTTATGATTTTATGATTTTATGATTTTGTGATTGTATTATTTTATGATTTCATGATTTTATGATTTTATGATTTTATGATTTTATGATTTTATGATTTTATGATTTTATGATTTTATGATTTTATGATTTTATGATTTTATGATTTTATGATTTTATGATTTTATGATTTTATGATTTTATGATTTTATGATTTTATGATTTTATGATTTTATGATTTTATGATTTTATGATTTTATGATTTTATGATTTTATGATTTTATGATTTTATGATTTTATGATTTTATGATTTTATGATTTTATGATTTTATGATTTTATGATTTTATGATTTTATGATTTTATGATTTTATGATTTTATGATTTAAAAAAGACAAAAAAGAAAAAAAAAACAAACAAGACAAAAAAAGACACAAAAGACAAAATAGACAGAAAAGACAAAAAAAGACAAAAAAAAGACAAAAGAACAAAAAAAAACGAAAAAAAAAGACAAAAAAGACAAAAAAAACTAAAAAGACAAAAAAGACAAAAAAGACAAAAAAGACAAAAAGACAAAAAGACAAAAAGACAAAAAGACAAAAAGACAAAAAGACAAAAAGATAAAAAGACAAAAAGACAAAAAAGACAAAAAAGACAAAAAAGACAAAAAAGACAAAAAAGACAAAAAAGACAAAAAAGATAAAAAAGACAAAAAAGACAAAAAAGACAAAAAAGACAAAAAAGACAAAAAAGACAAAAAAGACAAAAAAGACAAAAAAGACAAAAAAGACAAAAAAGACAGAGGTCTTTTTGCCTTTTTCAATGATTGTTTTAACAAGTCAATTTTAACCAAAATTTTCCCACATTGCAATTTTTTCGCCACACTCGTTATCCATCTATCGCACCGGCTTGAATTGAAAGTAAATTCATTTTCTATGAATCCTGACCCTTTTCGAAAAACAATCATCACTACCTTGCCCTGCCTGCGTTGCACATCCGATCCTTGATCCGCCTGGTGCGATTCTCGTTGGTATCCCAACAGTCACATCCTCTTCGAGTCCCGAAAGGATTACGATAGACCCCACGTTGTCGCCGGATTGTCATCCTTCCCGAGGGGGCGTCCTCGAGAACCCAAAGCTTTAATGGAAAATTAAATCCAACTTCGTCGTCATTACCGTCGATGACGCTGTGATGAGTATTGCTCCAGGGTTGCTTACCAAGGAGTTGCTGTTGTTCTGGAGAACACACCTGGAGCATGTCAGACTGCGGGACGTGGGACTTCAATTTTCTTCGACATGTTTGTTCGGTTTTCATTATGTTATCGTTCTCCCCCAGACTACCTTCTCTATCCACCTGGTAGAACCTAAAGGACGCAATGCAATTTAATGGTGAGCTACGTAACTGGAGTAAAGTATCCAGGCATTATACAAACTGAGCAGCTCGGCGATGTTTGTTGTGATATCTTTGGCTAAAGCTGTAGTCATTACGGGGGGAAATGGGACTTTACCTATTTTGGACGAATTTTGCCCTGGAATTGGTAGGAGATTTTGGGTTCAATTAAATTCACAACGCCATCCTTTTCAACGCAACCAAGTCTTCCCCTATGAATACTCCAGTGACACACTGAGAAAGCAGGTTAGTTCATTGAATTAAGTTGTACCATCGGATTATTGGCAAACAAGCAAAGGTCGGTGTGCAGCAGCATCAGCGTTGGCTGGTGACCAGGATTATGATTATGACCCCGTAATGCAATAAGGTTCAAGTTTCCAGGTATGCAACGGAGGATTATTACTAGGGCAGTAGAGCGTATGTCGAGCTTTATCGACAGAACCAGCAAGATGGTTTAAGTGCCATTATGAAAATAGCTTAACAGAGCTTCAGAGCAGAGATTCTACTGCTGATTGAGTTGAAACTGTTGGAACTCTAATAATACTTATTATCTTCAAAATCCAGCTTGATAGAAATGCAATTTTGAACTCCAGAAAACATCAATTTTAATTAAAACAAAAACAAGTCCCAAACTAACGAAACAACTTGCCAATTATTAATTTCAACCCCTTTCCCCCGCCTTCCCACCCACAACCAGAAACAATCGAGTTGTATCCTGTGAACGGGACAAGCCAAGTAAATACCACAGCAAACGAAAAGTTTTCATTCATTTACTGGCAGCTGGTTGGGAGCTTTTCCCACCGTAAAGTTTTCCTTGGGTTGGGAAAGAAAAATTGGCACGTGCACACCACTTTGTCCACCACACAGGGGTAAATAAAGAAGCGAAATTTATTTTCGAACCGCGAGGATGGTGGAAATGGTATTGGAAGTTTGCAGTGCAGAAGCATTTGCAGCTGGTTTTGGTCGGGTGAGTTGTTGAAAACAGTTATTGGTTTGCGATTTGATGAACAAAGTGGTTTATTAGAAAATTGGTAAAGAAATTTTGTTAGTTGAACAAACCATTATTTGAATGCATTCCGCTAAATATGATTACAGCATGTAACAAAATCGATAAAAAATAAACGGTGAACCATTTCTTATCTCATTTTGATTTTTGATTGATGCCATGCTAAATATTGATCAAAACTCCGAAAAATGTCTTTTTTAATAATTAAAATTTGAAAAATAATCTTAAATCTTTTGTTTTTGAGTCGTAGACAATTTAAAGTTATTTTTTTGTTTATTAGGCTGGTACAAATTTTATTTAAATTTTTTGTTTCCCCCCTTTAAAATTGGTCCGAAAAATCAGGGGGCAAACAAATAATTTTAAAAAACTTCAAAATTTTAATGGAAATTGAAGTGCAATCAGCTGAACTCCATTTAAAATGCATTCCCCTACGTTTGGAATCATTGATAGCATTTTTGGGTTGATTTAAAAATCTCTTGAATTTTAGTAAACAGTCGATGCTTATTACCGCAAAATGTTTTTTTCGCTACTTTTTTGTTTTCGTCAAATCTTACATTTTTGGAAAACTAATGATTACTAAACAACTGAATTAGTGAAAAATGCATTTTAAAACATCTTTTCCATGCAAATGTTGAAACCTAGGATTATAATTTCATTTTTTATATATTTTTTAAGTCTTTTGCATTTAAAAAAATATTGTATGAAACCTTTCAGCCTTTTATTAAATGTTAAATGATGCAAAAACAATTCTTATGACCATGCAAAAATAATGTGCTAGTTTTGGAAATTTTTATATTTGGGTCATATATGACCTATCAGGCCTGAAAGGACTAAGGAAATCAGCGCTGTAAAATTTATGTTCAAAAAGCAGGGATTTTTTTTAGATTTTTTCCATTTGAACTTAGCCGCTTAAAGATTGAAATTTTCAAAAATGAGTTTTTGTCAGCATCATTCACCATACCCGCACTTTTCAACTGAGAGATTAGAAATGTTAAAAATCAAATTTTTGTGTATTTTTTTAGCAAATCTCAATTAAATTAATTTTTTAATTTTACAATCAAGATTAACCTTTCGAAATTTTTAAACTTATTGTAGCAAAAATGTTAGAAAAATTCACATTATTAATTTTTTGCATCGATAATCGGAATCTTTTTTCATAATATAACTTTCTGAAAAAAGGGGCAAATTTGTTAATTCAGAGAAAAACTATTTTTCCAAAATTCTTAGCATCCTGTAGTCCAATCAATTAAGCCTGAAATGAAAATTCAAATAAAATTCGCAGCGTTTCAAACATATTTATTGTAGGGTTGTTTTACATAATATTTTTTTTATTGCAATAAACTGAACATATTTTGAACAGTCATTAAAAAATACCTATTAAATAAATTTCCAAATTTTGTTAACCAATATGTATTGTGCACAAAATTCCGCATTTTTCGAAAATACTCAAATTTTCTGAACATGCAATATCGGTATCAAACAAAGCGAAATTGTTTATGCTTTTTCACTTTATAAGATTTTTTTGAAAGCACTTAAATTTTCACGAATTACTGTATTTTTTTCGACAAATACTCAAATTTTCAAAGTGCCCGAGCAGACGGAAATAACTTGGGAATAACATTTTTTGTTATTTGAAAATACTAGGTCGATAACAATTTATGTTATTTATATCAAGATTTGTTATTCGTCGTTATGATTTTTTGCCTTCCTCACCTTACTGAGGAAAGGCTATAAAATCACTCGAAAAATGAACTTCTTATTTCGACCTTGTAGACCCACCTACACGTATACCTATCGACTCAGAATCATGTTCTGAGCAAATGTCTGAGTGGATATGTGTAGGTGGGTGGACAAAAAAAAATGTCACTCGATTATCTCCGAACTGGATGAACGGATTTTGACCATATTAGTCTCATTCGATCTGTCTTGGGGTCCCATAGGTCTCTATTTAAAATCAGCAAGTTTAGTTAAGTACTTCAAAAGTTATGCTAAAAACACGATTTTTGCGATTGTCCGGAAGATTGTAAAAAGGGTGGTTTTTGCAAGAAACCCTATCATGTTATACATTTTCAGAAAGGTATTAAAAATACCTTTCCAATGAGCCCAAAACATTGAAGATCTGACAACCTTATCAAAAGTTATTAGCACTTAAGTGTTATTTATACACCTTTTGGAGGCCGGATCTCAGATATTTCAATGAAAATGATGTCCGGGTCCATCATGCCACCCATCGTTAGTTAGATAATCGAAAGACCTTTCAAATGATCTCAAAACATCAAGGATCTGAAAACCCTATCAAAAGTTATTGGCACTTAAGTGTTATTTATACACTTTTTAGAGGTCGGATTTCAGACATTGTTATCAAAATATTGTCTGAATCTTCTATGCGAACTATCGTTGGATTGGTTTTTTTATCAGACCTTGCCGATGAGCCAGAAATATTGAAGGTCTGCGAAGCCTATCAAAAGAAATGAGTATTAAAGTTGATTTGTTAAGCATGTTAAGGGGGAATGTTGCTATTTTTAATGAATGTATTGACTTTATGAATGCGAGGAAGGCATCAACCACCTATGGGTGGATTAAGTAACGTTTTTGTAATTGGATTGTTATCGTTATAACCAGGGCTGCGGAGTCGGGTCATATTTTAAGCGACTCCGACTCCGACTCCGACTCCGGCTTTCTGAGTTAAGACGACTCCGACTCCGACTCCGGCTCCGGCTTTCAGCTACAACCGACTCCGACTCCGACTCCAACTCTGGCCTACCAACTCTAGCCGACTCCGACTCCGACTCCGACTCCAGCTTTCAACAAATTGTTGGCTCCGACTCCGACTCCACATATTTTTATTTTTTTCAAAAATTAGTAAACTATTATTAAAAAAAAAATTTCTGGGTTACCAGTTTTATGCGTTATTAAAACAAAAATAAAAAAAATCTAGTTTTAAAGGCATTTTCAGTTGGACAATTTGAGAATAAGGATTTATTTACTTAACCTCAAATTTATATTTAATTTATTAGAAACTCATAAATATAAATAATTAATTGTTATTTTTTTAATAATTCAATAAAAGAAACCCAGCCCTAATGATCGATTTAACAAATAAATTAAATTTTCTCACTTTAAGACTAACACTTACAACAAGCACAGTAACACTCAAAGTCACTTTGGATTTTAAAATATAATTTGGAACGAAACAATTTTTTAAAGCTCCATTGACTTTTATTTAAGACTTGCATGGACATCACACCATGGCTGAAGGAGATTATTATTGCAAATCTATGTACCTGAAAAATTTCTTATTGGAAAGGACGCTTGAGTGGTCTTTTCAAAAATCCGCGACATGGAAAATATTTAACCCAAAAATTATTTATTGATTTAAATTATTAAATGTTCGATGAATTTTAAAGGAGGCGCGCGATACTTCTTGAATCTTCAACTAAAAAAAGCACAAAACAAATTAAAATCCTATCATTTTTATTATATTTTTTTATTAGTCCTTTGGAACTGAAATCTTGAGATTTGTTTAACGATAATTTGCAATGATATCAAAATAGTTTGCCCAAAGATCGACACTTTCAGATTTCAGTAGAGAAATAGTAAACAATAAAATTATTGATATATTTAATATATTCAATGACTATTTCAAAATTAGTTGCAACTTTTTTTGATATTTTTGTAGGCTTCAAATATTTTAAACGTGACACTTTGATTTTTTTTGTATTATTGCGGGCGTCAATAATTAGAGTTCACGCGCGGTGATACGACCGCAAGAAAATGGTCGCATGACAGCCGCATGACAACCGCAGAACAAATTTTTGGCTGTTGTCAAAGGTTGCCTTGAGTTTTCAGCAGACTTTTTGGAAAATATTCAAAACAAACCAAGTTGACAGCCAAATCAACGCAGAATTTCAGTTCAGCTTGCTGATTTTTACACTGCGGTAGTTAGGCGGCAATTATCTCTTGTCACTCACAGCGAAGGAGACACATGATTTTATCTCGCAATAAGCAATACTTAGTTATAAACAAAATGCGCATGTTGAGTTCCAAGTAGTAGATTGTTATAATCATTGATTATTTGATGGAAGAGTTATACTTTGAGTTTTTTTTTCAGATTTCCTAAAACAGTGATCATTATATTTATGTACTACATAACTTTTTTCCTGAAAAATGATTAAAATAACCTCCAAGACATTCGCTATCGGGGTAAAGTACTTTTTTTCAGAATGAACTCGATTAAATGTGGTCAAATATGAATTGAAAAGGTAAACAAATAAAGGCAAAAGGATGCAGTCAAGAAGCAATGGGATATTTCTGAACACAAAACCAATATTGTCTATTATTTTTTAAGTTACGATACTAAATGCTTAGGTTAGAGAGGATTAAAAGGTTATCATTTAGTGAACATAGTGAAATAAAACAATTAGAGCATTCCAAACACAATAAAAATACTTCCAAAAAATAATGGCATCTGAAAAATCTCTTTCAAAAAGAAAAAAAAGAAAAATAAGTGATTGTGGTTTGGTTGAGCGTTTTAGCAGAATGCATTACTGTGAATACAAAGAGACGAGTTGTTCCTTTTAATTCCGAATATATAGCGGAATTAAAAGGAACAACTCGTCTCGTTGTATTCACAAAAATAAGTGGCAACGCAGTGCATTTAGGCTGCATGCAATTGAAAATATAAGAAGTTTTGTGTATTTACTTGCATTATAACAAATTATGAACAGTAAAAAAAATAATATTATTTGTTGAATTTTAGATAGCTCCGACTCCGACTCCGGGTTATCTAAAATTGTCGGCTCCGACTCCGACTCCGACTCCAGCTCATAAAATTTAGCCGACTCCGACTCCGACTCCGACTCCAGCTGTTCGAGTTTTGACGACTCCGACTCCGACTCCGACTCCGACTCCGACTCCGGGTCCTCAAAAAGACCCGACTCCACCGACTCCGGCTCCGACTCCGACTCCGACTCCACAGCCCTGGTTATAACAGATTAATAACATTTTTAGTTATTCTTCGAACCAATCTTTGTTATTATTTTTTGTTATTTTAACAACTAATCCGATCATCCCAATAACAGTTGGAGGTAATCTTCCATAACAAAAAATGTTATTCCAAAGTTGTTTTGGCTTTCAACCAATATCAGACCAATAACAAATTTTGTTATGATAACATAAACTGTTATTAAACCGTTATGCAAAATTTGATTTCTCACGAAGATTCCATAACACTTTCTGTTATTTGAACAGAATTTGTTATTGAAATGGTATGAATTTTGTTATTACTGTCTGCCCGGGTGTGCAATATGGGTATCAAAGGAAGCGATATTTGTTATGCTTTTTTTTCTTAATTAGAGTTTTTTTTAAACTTGATTTTTTACATATTACCGTTTTATTTCGATAATACTCAAAATTTCTAAATGTGTCATAGTGGCATCAAATGCATTAAAATTTTGTTTGCTTTTTCAATTTATTAGATTTTTTTTTAACCAAATACAAAAATCAAAATTACCGTATTTGTGCGAAAATACTCGAATTTTCATAATATGCAATATGGGTGTTAATAGAAGCAAAATTTTGCATATATACATTCAAATTGTGCATGCTTCATAGCTTTTGATACCCGTATTGAATGTTTGTGTTTTTTTTTTGTATTTTCCAAAAAAAACCATATTTATTTGAAGTAGCAAACAAAATTTTGCTAAGTTTGATTATTATTTTGCATATTTTGAAAAATATATTGGCAGCTTTTTTTACTTTTGCCACTCCAATCAAGATCTTCGAAGTCGAGTGACGAAAATTCTTTTTTGCAATTCCGTCGTGAACGATTTATTGACAAAATACATGAAAGTTGACTTAAAATTTCACTCAGTGCGTGTTTTTTGGAATTGCAAAAAATGTTGTATGGAACTCGTTGCAAAACTTGATTTTTTCAGCACTCTTCCTATTGTTGTGGCCTGAAACACAACACGCCCTTTTTCCTATATTTACCATCTCTGTTTGGCGATATAAGGCAATAAAACTTATGTACGTCAACAGGTAAACGCAATAATTAAATCTAGGAGGTAAAATGAATTGAAGTCGATAGGTAGTCCATTATAATACTAGGGAGGTAGTTGATCTACCGACATGGAAATACTTAATAAAGGTGAGCTCGTCCTTGGACGAGCAGAGTTGAAGTACAACGGAACGAGTGTACATTGTTTTATATTAAAGAAAGTCCGCGATAATAAATGTTTAACATTTGGTGTCAGAAGTCAAAAATGTAGCTGAAGTAAAGTGATTAAAAAAAAGGATCATCGACCAGGAACCCTGCAGTAAACACGGACACGATTGGTAACATATAATAAAAAATACTTTAACAAACATGGAAAATTGGTTGAAATTTGAACAAATCGAACTATTTGACGGTTCGGTGCAAAAATTAAAATCCTTTATAGAAATTGTGGATCTTTTTCACGAAATCTATAAAACAAAAAATATAAATGAGAAACATTTCCTTACAGTGATTAAATACTGTAAATTTTCGGAAAATGTACAATACGAATTCAAAAACGAAAAAATTGATACTTGGGACCAACTTAAATCTTTTTTGCAAGATAGATTTAAACCAAGTTTAAAATTGATGTTGGAATTATTAGACGAAATGAACGCATCATCAATCAAACAAAATGAAACCTTAACTGATTTCATTGCTAGACTTAATTATATTCTGACAAAAATAAAAAACAATTGTGGCTCCGAATTTGAATTATTCCATCAGCATGCCATGGGTAAAGCTGTATGGAAAATAAAAGATTTGTTGTCCATCGACACAATTATTATTTTAGGCCAAGCGTCTACTTTAGACGAAATCAAAATTACTTTGGAAAAATTAAATTTAGGTGACAAAAAATGTATGGTAAATTTCTACCATTAATTGACAGAGCAGGAAATTTAGAACAATCTACAGCTCAAAACAACGGAGTTCAATATTTTTAATTCAAAAACCATTTTCAACCATGTTTAAATTCTGGGAAAAAAGGTCCCCAAAACTTCAATCCCAGGTATAAGGGTAACAATTTTAATCCATTGCACAATAACAATAATGATGCAAAACATGAAAATATTTATAGAATCCGACAACAAAATAACATGAATTACTATCACGGTAAATATAATTGGAAAAATTTTGCTCCTAAAAGGGAAAACATTCATTATAAAGATACAAAAATTAACCCTGATTATAAGGGTAAAAGTTTCGTTCCATTTTTTAAAAACAATAGACCTTATTTTATGAACAATTACGATAACAATACAAATATCAATTTTCAAAATAACAACTCTCGCAACAATGATTATAATAACACAAATAAATGCCACAACTATAATACAAAATATAATCATTACTGGCAAAACAGTATGCCAAAAAATAAAAATTATTTTGCGAAAAACAATTCAAATGATGAAATCTCGTATATTCACGCTGAAAATTTCAACAATCCAAATGTCAGCGAAAACCTTTGTGACAATACTGAAAATCCAATTCTGCATAAAAACAAAAAACAGCAGAATATGAAAATTATAGGGAAATCAAAAATAATTCAAAAATTTTCGAGCTTAACGAAAAACATAATGAGCAAATTAAAATTATAAAAAATGAAGATAAAAAACAATGTCAAAAACTAGATTACCAACAAAACAAATTTAAAAATTATTTCATAGAAAACGAGAAAAATATTTTTTTAAATAAAAATGATCACTTCTACCAACAATTTATAGAATACTTAGATGATCTAAGTAATCAGTATTCTTACTGATAAACAAAAAAAAAACACACACACACACACAATCATGATAGACATATCTTAACCATCAATTATGTTGATATCTGGCCAATATCAATTATCAATGAATGTTAAAGATTTACTCTACCTTGATCGTAAGAACAAAATATTTAAAATCATATATATTTTTCCGGAGAATACATCTGTTTTAAATATAAGTTCAGCGATAGTATAATAAAAATTCTATCTAGCAAAAATCTAAGAAAAGCATTCAGCGTACATAAAAATGAACCAAACCAAATATTTTTGCTAAATGGGTAATTCTCTACCAACTCACACGAAATCGGGAAAAGTTGCCCCGACCCCTCTTCGATTTGCGTGAAACTTTGTCCTAAGGGGTAACTTTTGTCCCTGATCACGAATTCGAGGTCCGTTTTTTGATATCTCGTGACGGAGGGGCGGTACGACCCCTTCCATTTTTGAACATGCGAAAAAAGAGGTGTTTTTCAATAATTTGCAGCCTGAAACGGTGATGAGATAGAAATTTGGTGTCAAAGGGACTTTTATGTAAAATTAGACGCCCGATTTGATGGCGTACTCAGAATTCCGAAAAAACGTATTTTTCATCGAAAAAACACTAAAAAGTTTTAAAAATTCTCCCATTTTCCGTTACTCGACTGTAAAAATTTTGGAACATGTCATTTTATGGGAAATTTAATGTACTTTTCGAATCTACATTGTCCCAGAAGGGTCATTTTTTCATTTAGAACAAAATTTTTATTTTAAAATTTCGTGTTTTTTCTAACTTTGCAGGGTTGTTTTTAGAGTGTAACAATGTTCTACAAAGTTGTAGAGCAGACAATTACAAAAATTTTGATATATAGACATAAGGGGTTTGCTTATAAACATCACAAGTTATCGCGATTTTACGAAAAAAAGTTTTGAAAAAGTTACTTTTTGCGTTTCTCTTTGTTTCGTCGTCCGTGTCTGTCGCGGGTGACCATGAACGGCCATGATCGATGACGACCAACTTTTTCAATCAATATCTTAATTTTAAAACTTAAAAAAAAACAACCATCATATATTGAATAAATTTCAATTAAGAACACTGCAACATAATGTAATGTACTAATCAAAAAAATCACACAAGATTGATTCATATTTTCCACTTTCAAATCAGACACAAGAAATAATCTTAAAGTTAAAAAAAATCAAGCGAACAATTTACATGGAAATCTTTTCAAATAGGTTTACTAATTGCTGTCATAACACAAACATCATAATTTCACTTCATTTAGTATAATAACTAGTTTTTATAGCAATTTCTGAATTTTTACTGAAATTTACTGAAAGTTATTTCATAACAAAATAAGGAGATTACAAATTGTGACTTTATACTCAATAAACATGATTTGAATGATAGTATTAAAAAAGGAACAACAAACAATTTCGTAGATACATATGAATATATAGATCCCTTAAAAAACGTAACCAAAAATGTATAAAAGGGAAAAATCAGTTATTATCCATGAAAATATAAACATTATAGATGTACCAACTGAATGACAAAAAAAAATGTTCAAAAATAATTATTCACAAAAATACATGCATTATAAACACAATTCAACATACAACATAATCATAAACTACATAAATACACTAAAACACACAAACAAATATCTTGATTATCATTAAACATAGTTTTGAAATTTTATAAAATACATTTTTGCAATTCCGCTGTTAAACTGTCAACTTTTCCTGTCCTTCTGAAGAAATGAAACGGCCTACTTTTTCCTACCAAAAATAACAGAATCGAATAGCAACACTTTTCAAAATAAATGCTGAAAAGTTCTACTTTTCAGCACTGAAATGAGTGCTGAAAAGTTGAACTTTTCAGCACTTGTTTCGAAAAGTAAAACTTTTCAAGTTTTTTTTATTTAAACGATTTATTGGAAAAATACATGAAAATTTTACTTAAAATTTCACTCAATGGGTGTTTTTCGGAATTGCAAAAAAAATGTATGGAACTCGTTGCAAAACTTGATTTTTTCAACACTCGTCGTATTTATCCAACTCGGTGAACCTCGTTGGATAAATGTACGACTCGTGCTGAAAAAATCCTCTTTTTGCAACTTGTTGCATAAACTACTATTGTAGTTAAGTAAAATAAAAACAAAGTAGTTAAGTAAAATCTGCATAAGACAACACATATTTTTGTAGGGGGAAGGAGATCCCCACGTTCCAACCTTCAGACCAAACAATTCTAATTGTTTCGCCATCTTCATCTTCATTAAAATCGTCGCCGAGATCGTGGTCGTCATCAAAAGATTCACGAAAACGAAACCGTTAACAATCAAAACGGTTCCAAAACAACAACATCAAGACATCTTCAGCACCATCATCACAAAGTGTATTCACACATTTTCAACGCCTACAGTCATCCTCCACATTTCACATTTCAAATATATTTTATTGAAATCTTTCAAATTTTAGGAAATGTAATCAATGTAACTAGCATAATTTTCGCGTCTTTCAATTGTAAAACATTATTTTTGCTGTCTAGAAAAAAAACATGGGTAATTCTCTACCAACTCACACGAAATCGGGAAAAGTTGCCCCGACCCCTCTTCGATTTGCGTGAAACTTTGTCCTAAGGGGTAACTTTTGTCCCTGATCACGAATCCGAGGTCCGTTTTTTGATATCTCGTGACGGAGGGCGGTACGACCCCTTCCATTTTTGAACATGCGAAAAAGAGGTGTTTTTCAATAATTTGCAGCCTGAAACGGTGATGAGATAGAAATTTGGTGTCAAAGGGACTTTTATGTAAAATTAGACGCCCGATTTGATGGCGTACTCAGAATTCCGAAAAACGTATTTTCATCGAAAAAACACTAAAAAGTTTTAAAATTCTCCCATTTTCCGTTACTCGACTGTAAAAATTTTGGAACATGTCATTTTATGGGAAATTTAATGTACTTTTCGAATCTACATTGTCCCAGAAGGGTCATTTTTCATTTAGAACAAAATTTTTCATTTTAAAATTTCGTGTTTTTCTAACTTTGCAGGGTTATTTTTTAGAGTGTAACAATGTTCTACAAAGTTGTAGAACAGACAATTACAAAAATTTTGATATATAGACATAAGGGGTTTGCTTATAAACATCACAAGTTATCGCGATTTTACGAAAAAAAGTTTTGAAAAAGTTACTTTTTGCGTTTCTCTTTGTTTCGTCGTCCGTGTCTGTCGCGGGTGACCATGAACGGCCATGATCGATGACGACCAACTTTTTGAAACTTTTTTCGTAAAATCGTGATAACTTGTGATGTTTATAAGCAAACCCTATGTATATATATCAAAATTTTTGTAATTGTCTGCTCTACAACTTTGTAGAACACTGTTACACTCTAAAAATAACCCTGCAAAGTTAGAAAAACACGAAATTTTAAAATGAAAAATTTTGTTCTAAATGAAAAATGACCCTTCTGGGACAATGTAGATTCGAAAAGTACATTAAATTTCCCATAAAATGACATGTTCCAAAATTTTTACAGTCGAGTAACGGAAAATGGGAGAATTTTAACACTTTTTAGTGTTTTTCGATGAAAATACGTTTTTCGGAATTCTGAGTACGCCATCAAATCGGGCGTCTAATTTTACATAAAAGTCCCTTTGACACCAAATTTCTATCTCATCACCGTTTCAGGCTGCAAATTATTGAAAAACACCTCTTTTTCGCATGTGCAAAAATGGAAGGGGTCGTACCGCCCCTCCGTCACGAGATATCAAAAAATGGACCTCGGATTCGTGATCAGGGACAAAAGTTACCCCTTAGGACAAAGTTTCACGCAAATCGAAGAGGGGTCGGGGCAACTGCTGTGTGAGTTGGCGGAGAATTACCCACATATTAAATTAAAAGTGAAATTAATAATAGCACAGTAAATAAAAATATGAAACAAATCCGTTCAAAATCAGTAAACATAAAAATATTATTATTTAGCCATAAGAATTATCACTACTTTTATTGTATCCTACTAATCCCGAGTAAACCGCGGGTAATCGGTTCCATCAACTAACATTAGTCTAAGTAAATTTTGTAAACAATATGTACCAAACAAAACAATACCGTATTTCAGAAAAAATCAAAAACATCATGAAAACTTATGAAACAAATGACAACAATCTACATAAAACAAAACCTCTACAAATTCAGACAACACATCTATAAATGTCACATAAATAGGTTTCAAAGTATTGTAGCACTATTGACAACATTAAATGATAAGATAAAAAAAAGATCTCTTAGATAATAAAAAACCTTTTCCGAGGGGGATAGTGATGTTGAGGCCTGAACCACAACACGCCCTTTTTCCTATATTTACCATCTCTGTTTGGCGATATAAGACAATAAAACTTATATACGTCAACAGGTAAACGCAATGACTAAATCTAGGAGGTTAAATGAAGTTAAGTCGATAGGTAGTCAATTATAATACTAGGGAGGTTGTTGATCTACCGACATGGAAATACTTAATAAAGGTGAGCTCGTCCTTGGACGAGCAGAGTTGAAGTACAACGGAACAAGTGTACATTGTTTTATATTAAAGAAAGTCCGCGATAATAAATATTTAACACTATTTATCCAACTCGGTTTACCTCGTTGGATAAATGTACGACTCGTGCTGAAATAATCCTCTTTTTGCAACTTGTTGCAAAACTACTATTATATTCTATATCCATCATCAAAAACTTCCTTTTTTAATTAAATGATTAAAAAAAAGGTTATAGGTTTGAATATTCGACTATTTCATTCAAATTTAAAAATAATGTTTTATGTTCAAAAGGTAATTTCAATTTGAATTCCTTGATAAGTTTTGATTTATAAATTAGATTAAATAGAAATAAAGGAATAATTTTGAAACAGTACGGAAAATTCAAAATGAATCCGACACTTGTACATGGATTTTTTTGTCATTTTTCTGATAAAATTGCTCAACTGCTCCTTTCACAACAAATACTATCAATTTCGCGCACTTTCCATCCCAATATGAATTTTTTAATTTATAATTTTAAAAGCATCCGCAGTTTATTTTCGCGACCTGACGGCCATCGTGTGTCCATGTCCTCTCCCCTTAGGACAGAACAACTCCGGAAGCTCGCCGCTGTTCGGCGTCCGGATCGTCAAAAATTCATCCTCGTTTTTCACAATCAGGCACACGGCTTTGTCCAGAGCCACGTGCAACTTTAATCAAGTTGAAATGAATAATTCTCGCCCCTCCCCGCCCGCCGGTTGATGAATTAAATTGGAAAGCACTCTTCTCGAACATTTTTGGAGGTTAAAATCATGCAAAGCTCCACCAGATAGCGCGCGCGCGCGTCGTAACTGATTGCATACCTTTGGGGGTTGAGAGGTGGTGGGGATGGCGCCTGAAACGCTGCAAATTTCGGGTAATTGTTCTACAATACACTCAATTTCAAGTCTTTCAGGCGAGTTTAGTTGTTTGTTTCCAGGAGGCACTTAATTGTTGAAAAGTTCAATCGAGGGCGTGAGGAGGGGGTCTCATTACAGCTCATTTCTATGCAAAACTCGTGTGTCAGGATCACAGCTAATTTCCACGGTTTCGATTTCCCAATCCAGTCATATATCTCTCGCTGGGAGGACTCTCGCGTATGAGGATGATGATGGCATCATATCACGTACGAGTTTTTGTGTCTGGATGCCAGTCTGGAGTGTGCGAATTTAATGCGTCTGTTTATCGAAGCGTTAACAGCGTTATGAAATTGAATTTTTAATGGCGATTTAACGAGTCGATTACAGCTCTTCTCCCATGAATGGGATGGTATTGAGTTATTGGCGGGACGAGTACGCGTTTTCTACGTGAATAGAATCGACAAGAGGCAAACTCCAGCCATAATTAATGGGTTTAATTATTCAGCGTAACTTTCACTCGATTTTATTGATAAATTTATAAGGACTCTCCGTTACAAAACCTTCAGGCGCATAATAATCATTGTGTTTGGTATACATTTAGGCGTACAATTTGTTTCGGTTAGAAATGCTGCGCCCAAACAAACACCAAACCCCTAAAATTCCAACATATTGTTTTCCCTCACCCAAAACCATTTAACCCAAACTTTGCGGTCAAATTTCCCCGTGGAAAAACGACTCACAATGCTTGTCAGCAGCAGCAGCAGCAAACACCGCAACCATTTTCCATTGTTATTGTGTTGGTTTCACCCAACCCAGCCCAGCATCCAGACCAGGGAAAACAATTATCGTTTTCGCATTTTCCGAAATTAATTACAGAAATTTTGGCTCAAACACCACACACACACACACACACGCAGGTCACACCGTGGGAATCCAAACTTGCTGCTAATGGTGTCGGGGAAATGGAATTGTTATGGGCAGTCTCGTCCCCTAAGCGCCGTTGTTGGTCAAATCGAAAACATGCACCGTAATTCGTTAATTTATCCTTCGGATTAAACTAATCATGCGATGACGGCTGGCTACCTTGGCGTGTCGTGTGGAGTTTGGGCGTTGGTTTGCTGACGAGGGATTTTGGGAAATGGATTCAGTGAAAAAAAAACTCGTTTAATGATTTATCTTAAAGCAAAAGCATATTTTTAAGAAACTTAAGTGATTGATTTCTCTGAATTACAAATACGGTATAAAAACTTCAAAAGTAAAAAAAAAAGTTTTTTTCCGCATTTTTGTATTATTCAAGCTTAACTCCCAGACCCAATGTCACCCCTGGTGACGGTATTGAAAATTATACAAGCATATTTTAAATTATTTTTTTTTTTCAAATTCAATTTCCAAAACAAACACAATAAAAAAATCATGGTTACATCTGGGAAGGTACATCTTTAATGACAGAAAAAAATTACCTTTAAAAATGTGTAATTTTACAACATTTCTGGTGTAATGTCACTTTTTCAGTCTCAATTGAGGTAAATTTACAGCATAAAAGAGGTAATATTTACCCTTCCAAAATTTTAAATTTCAAATTTACACATTTTTTTATGTGTACACAGTAAAAATTGTGTAAATTTGGAAGGTGTAATGTTGGAATTTTGGATATTACCTCTTTAATGTTGTAATTTTACCTCAATTTTGACTGAAAAAGTTGCATAACACCAAAAAAGTGGTAAAGTTACACATTTTCAGAGGTAATTTAGACATTTTTTCCTACATAAAAGATGTAATATTACCATGATTTTTGTTACTGTGTACAAGTTATTGTAAAATCATCTAACTTAAAGCATACAAAAAATGCTCCGCTTGTGATTATTTTTATCATTCACTTAATATTTGAGTTTCTTCACCGACTTTGTAAAAATATTAAAAAAAAAAAAACATTTATAGTGTTTAGTTATAAAGTGTAAAGATATAAATTGTTTACAAGTAAAGGAAAAATTATCCACGCAGACATTTTATTTGCTGACTCATTTAGAAGGGTTTTCTTATGCCCAAAGAAAGCACCAACAGTGTTGATAAGGTGTAATGATTTTTGCATTTTCCAATGTTTTTTTTTCTTGTATTAACAATATAATTTGATTTTAAATTTGTTTATAATTTATAACATGTAACACATGCTAGAAAAAGTGAAACACATGCTAGAATGAGTGAAGTTTTGTGTAAAATTGTTCGAAAAATCAAAAATCCCGTTTGCTAAAAACCACAAAAAGGACAAAACTTAATTTCCCTTATTTTTCTTATACTACTAACTACTTAAGAAAATTTTTGGAGCATAACAATTCAAAAATAACACATTCTTACATTCATTTCAAACAGATTTTAAATAACCGTGAAATAGCCGTGAAATTCTAGTTTTTTTTTTAAATTGGCATCCCGAGCAGACGGAAATAACTTGGGAATAACATTATTTGAAAAAAACCAGGCCAATAACATTTTATGTTATTTATAACAAGATATGTTATTCGTCGTTATGATTTTTTTTGATATTGAATTGTTATTGTAATAACAAACATATAACATTTTTAGTTATTCTTCGAACAAATCTTTGTTATTATTTTTTGTTATTTAAACAACTAATCCGATCATCCCAACAACAGTTAGCGGTATTCTTCCATAACAAAAAATGTTATTCCAAAGATGTTTTTGCTTTCAACCAATATCAGACAAATAACAAATTATGTTATGATAACACAAACTGTTATTAAACCGTTATGCAAAAATGGATTTTTCAAGAAGATTCTAAAACACTTTTTGTTATTTTAACAGTATTTGTTATTGAAATGGCATTAATTTTGTTATTACCGTCTTCCCGGGATGCCACTAAATTTTGTTTTACTATTAAAAGTTACTGAATTATAATTCCAAACTTTGTTATTATTTATTTTTAAATCCACAAAAAAATATTTATAATTTTTTATGTCCTTATGGTCCAAAATGAAACATTTTGGCTAAGAAAAACTTTGGACAAACTGTTTTTCCACGGTTATTTTAATTTTTGAAACGATTTTAACTTATTTAGGAAAAATTAAGAGAGTTCCGAAAAAAACATAAAATTATTCTAGAAACAGCAATCAAATTTCCAAACGAATTGTATAAATATACAATTTGTTTGGAAATTTGATTGTTGTTTCTAGAATGATTTTATGATTTGTGTTGTTTCTAGAATGATTTTATGATTTTTTTCGGAACTCTCTTAATTTTTCCTAAATAAGTTAAAATCGTTTCAAAAATTAAAATAACCGATCTAATGGATCGTATTTGAATAAAGTTCATTGAGGGGTTATTCTCGTTAAAAATATGATAGATGGATAAGAGTTCGAAGATTTTTGTATGAAACTTTATTATAGCATTATGATAAATAACATTTCAAAAAGGCAAAAAAATGTGTTTTTTGTACTTTAAACTTTTTTTTTCAACTTATTCTGAAAACAAAAATTGTAGATAGTGTGCTCAGCTATTTGCTGTATAGGGTGGTCCAAATTTAGCGCACATTCAAACGATTATCTGGTATGGTTATAATTTTAAAATAGTGCATTTTTTCGAAAAAATTTTTTTGTTTAAATAAAAATTGTTAAAATTATCAGATTTAATAATAATTTAAAAAAAAATTCCTAAAAAAATTATAAAATCATTTTCTTTGCTCAAAAGTTGCCTTATTTGGTGCCCTTAAATATATAAACAATCTTTAATAAATGTTTTTTAGGGTTTAATGTTTTATAAAAAAGGTAATGCTGCAGCCAGGGGGTTTGACAAAAACTTTAAATAATTTTTTTATGATATCTGAGCAAATCTCTACGGAATCGGTCTTTTTTCTTCAATTTTAATTTTTGTATTTTTTTTATCCAACTGAAACTTTTTTGGTGCCTTCGGTATGCCCAAAGAAGCCATTTTGCATCATTAGTTTGTCCATATAATTTTCCAAACAAATTTGGCAGCTGGCCATACAAAAATGATGTTTCAAAATTCAAAAATCTGTATCTTTTGAAGGAATTTTTTGATCGATTTGGTGTCTTCGGCAAAGTTGTAGGTATGAATATGGACTACACTGAAAAAAAAATGATACTTGGTAAAAAAAAGATTGGTGATTTTTTATTTAACTTTTTGTCACTAAAACTTGATTTGCAAAAGAACACTATTTTTTTATATGTTTTAGAGGACATAAATGCCAACTTTTCAGAAATTTCTAGGTTGTGCATTTTTTTAATCAATACTGGTTTTTTTTTAAATCGAAATATTGGTCGCAAAAATTTTTCAACATCATTTTTCAATGTAAAATCAAATTTGCAATCAAAAAATACTCCAGTGAAATTTTGATAAAGTTCAAAGTTTTCAAGTTAAAGCTATTTTTAAGTTACATTTTTGAAAATAGTCGCAGATTTTCATTTTTTTTTAATTAGTGCACATGTTTGCCCAACTTTGAAAAAAAATATGTTTGAAAAGCTAAGAAAATTCTCTATATTTTCTATATCTATGATTTTGGCGTAATATTGAATGTTTGGCCCCAAAGTTCAAAAGTGCAAAATATAGAGAATTTTCTCAGCTTTTCAAAAATATTTATATAAGCTCTTATTTATAAAAAAGAAAAACTTCAACTTTTTTCAAAAAAGTCACCTAAAAATGGATTTAACTTGAAAACGTTGCACTTTATGAAAATTTTACTAAAGTACTTTTTGATTGCAAATTTGATTTTACATCGAAAAATGAAGTTGAAAAATTTTTGCGACCAATTTTTAGATTTTTTTTTAAAAATCAGTATTGATTCAAAATTCATAACTCGCTCAAAGATTTTTTGCACAACCTGGAAATTTCTGAAAAGTTGGCATTTGATGTCCTCTAAAACATATCATAAATTAAAAATAGTGTTTTTTTTTTTGCAAATCAACTTTCAGTGACAAAAAGTTAAATAAAAAATCACCAAATTTTTTTTTACCGTGTATCATTTTTTCCAGTGTATTTCATATCCTTACCTACAACTTTGCCAAAGACACCAAATCGATCAAAAAATTCCTTCAAAAGATACAGAGTTTTGAATTTTCATGCATCATTTTTGTTTATATGGAAAATGATATGGACAAACTAATGATGAAAAATGGCTTCTTTGGGCATACCGAAGGCACCAAAAAAGTTTCAGTCGGATTAAAAAATACAAAATATATTCTGGACCTTCATTTCCAAACGTGTGTGTGTGTGTGCCTGTCCTCACGAAAAGTGGTTCCACGTGTGTAAATTGAACAACTCGACACTCTGCTCGGCAGACGTGACCGTCGATGGTTCCACCAAATTCACCTACAAGACGGTGCTATTTTCCGCGACTATATCAATCGATCAGGATGTCTCTTTTGTATCCGTTTGCTAACAACAGCATTTGAAATCGAAATCCTTTCAAATCCATTTAGTGCCGCTAATAAAATTTAATTAGAGGATTATTCGACGGATTTTTACGGTAAGAGGGGATCGTCTACCTACGGTGTGACTATTAGGTTGAGATTTTTTTCCTTTTTTTTATTCTTGTCGAGTAGTACTTCCCAGAATGATAAAA
Organism: Culex quinquefasciatus; assembly: GCF_015732765.1. Taxonomy (NCBI): domain Eukaryota; kingdom Metazoa; phylum Arthropoda; class Insecta; order Diptera; family Culicidae; genus Culex; species Culex quinquefasciatus. The sequence continues at coordinate 31,020,788 of NC_051862.1, read as the reverse complement.
TTACAAAATTCCAAGAAACGTTCACCTCACCTTATACGGTATTCATGGCAGGTAGTGCCAGCAAACCCCGCACCCACTCCGGAAATGAACCTACCACGGAACTCCCCTTTCCAAAAGTGTAGGTATGTCACACCGGTGATGTTCACCTCTAAGAGAAAAGTCAATTCAGCGGAATGTGCCCCCCAAAACTTGGTCATCAAATCGATGAAGCGAAAGCTAGCAAGGTATCTCCCAAAGCTCGCGCCATTAGCATTTACAGTGATTGCGTGTTCCGAAGGTTGATTAAAACCCCTCCCGGCCCACCCACGCCTAGATTCCACCACACCTGCAGCGCTTGAAGAGCTTTTCCGGGGGTTTGCAAAAGTTTCAGGTCCTGGTGGTATTCTGGTTGAGTTTCCGTTCAGCAGGACTCGCTCTCTGCAAGGATCAAAGGTGGAATGACCCGTTTCGAGAAACGTGCTGATGCTGATGAGACTAATGAACTTGGCCAATGGTTTTCCTGTCGCACTCTGCCAGAGTGGTGAGAGTTCGGGATGTGACTTGATGGGGTTTTGTCGCAGGAAATGTTTGCTGGGAAAATGGTTTTGCTTTTGAGCATTTAAATTGGGTAGTTTGCTCGGAATAGTAGAATTTTGTAATATCTTGTAAGGATGTTTGATAATATAAAAACAAAGTTTAACTAACAAATACCATCAATCGCAATCACTAGCTTTACACGTCAGCTAAGCTCTCTGAATTGACTTTCTAACCCTCAGCTGGCATGTCGTTACGTCCCAAACCCTCCTCCTTGTCCGAACCCAATCAAACCACCACCACGCAAACTGCACCACCCTCCCGAGAAATCAATTTTCCAGTAATCGCCAATATCGCCAAACTGCCCAAAAAAAAAATGCATCCCAATTCGTGTGCGTCGAAACGCAGCTGTTCAATTTTATGCGCTTTTTTCCCCTATACACTTGGGTAGCTGGTTATTGTTTTCCGAGGGGTGTAACTGGATAGTTTTTACTTTTACGCACCCTTGCCAAACCGACGCACCCCTCGGTTGCATGCGTGATGACGGGTTTAGCAGCGAACGTCATTATCGAGCTTGCTGAACAAAGCTGACCACCATCGGGATAGTGGCTACAGTTCATGGATGTGCTGCCAATTTTGAGCTGGCTGTAACCGTTACCTTTTTGTGAGTGGGCTAATGGCATCGATATCGCAGCGAAAAACTGAAAAAATACGTTTTTTTCTGAATATAAATTCGAAAATGATTATTTTTTGCATTTTTTTAATGAGATATTGCCATGCAAGTGTTTAAAAACAGGAAAATTGATATTTTCAAGTCTCACCCAAACAACACACAATTTTCTAATGTCGATATCTCAGCAACTAATGGTCCGATTTTCTATGAAAATATGAAACATTTATAAAAATTTTCGATTTTCGATATTTTTAAAATTTTTAAACCAAGACTAACATTTTAAAAAGGCGTAATATTAAATGTTTGACCCCAAAGTTCAAAAGTGCAAAATATAGAGAATTTTCTCAGCTTTTCAAAAATATTTATATAAGCAATAATTAAAAAAAAAGAAAAACTTCGACTATTTACAAAAAAAATACCTAAAAATGGATTTAACTTGAAAACGTTGCACTTTATGAAAATTTCACTTCAGTACTTTTTGATTGCAAAAAAAAAATAAATGAAGTTGGAAAATTTTTGCGATCAATTTTTCGATTTAAAAAAAAAAAACAGTATTGATTCAAAATTCATAACTCGCTCAAAGATTTTTTGCACAACCTGGAAATTTCTAAAAAGTTGGCATTTGATGTCCTCTAAAACAAATCAAAAATTAAAAAAATTAAAAATAGTGTTTTTTGCAAATCAAGTTTTAGTGATCAAAAGTTAAATAAAAAAATCACCAATTTTTTTTACCGTGTATTATTTTTTAGTCCGTATCCATACCTACAATTTTGCCGAAGACACCAAATCAATCAAAAAATTCCTTCAAAAGATACAGATTTTTGAATTTTCATACATCTTTTTTTTGCATTTTTTTTATTAAATCTTAAGCAAAACTGATAGAGAAAATTGCGTAAAATGGGTAAAATCATGAAATCACCAGTGAAATATAGCGAAAAAGTTGAATGTAATAAAATTTAACATACATCAATAAGCTGCAATTATTCAACACTAAATTCATACATTTTTTTTGCACAACCTTCCCGCATTTACCTCCGTAAAACCACAAAATATAAAAAAATATGCCCGCCCTCTGACAATATTCAGCAAACCTACGAAATATAAAAAAGGGCTAAATTTTACTCGAATTGCATCCATTCGAAATAAATATCAAATTAATCGCCACAGTCTTGGTGGGATATCGATATAGAAACGACTTTTTTCCTGCCAGCAATAAGGGCATCGATTTGAGAGGGGTGAGTTGAACGTTGGCTTAGGTGGGCTTACGAAAATATCAATTTCGATGACATGTGTTACATGGTGGAATCTAGCAATAAATTGGTATTGAATTTGCAGTACAAATACGATATGATTTAAAAAGTAAATAAAAAAATAAAATGAATGAAATTAGGCCAATATCACTTATTCCTCTAGACTTTGTTCATAAGGTAAGGGTTGTCTTCCGAATTGAATTATTCCGAAAAAAATACACTTGTATGAGCAATTCTGGATTTTATTAAAAAAAATTTAATATGGTCCAAAACTTCCCTATGACTAAAAAAGCCATTTTGTGTCATTGGTTCACTCATACAAGATTCCATACATTTTTGGCAGCTGGCACGTAAATATTATCTGATCGATTTGGTTTCAACAGAAAGTTCTAGGTATTGATAAGAACTATGCAGAAAAAAGGTTCACGGAAAAAAATATGCTGAGTTTTAAATTAACTTGATTTAACAAAAAAAAATAGTTTTTCCTAAATCCTTATTTCTGTTTGTTTGTTTTTTTTTTTTTTAATTTTTCACATTTTTAAGGAGACAAAAAATCATAACTAAAGAGCCATAGACAAGCATGAATGTTTTTCGTCGAGTTACCCGGGCAGACGGTAATAACTAAATTCATGCCATTTCAATAACAAATACTGTTAAAATAACTGAATTTGTTATGGAATATTCATGCAAAATCCATTTTCGCATAAGAGTTTAATAACAGTTTATGTTATCATATCAAAATTTGTTATTGGTCTGATATTGGTTGAAAGCCAAAACAACTTGGGAATAACATTTTTTGTTATGGAAGAATAACTTCAACTGTTATTGGAATGATCGGATTAGTTGTTAAAATAACAAAAAATAATAACAAGGATTTGTTCGAAGAATAACCAAAAATGATATTAGTCTGTTATTACAATAACAATCCAATAACAAAAAAATCATAACAGCGAATAACAAATCTAGTTATAAATAACAAAAAATGTTATTAACCTAGCATTTTCAAATATCAAAAAATGTTATTCCCACGTTATTTCCGTCTGCTCGGGTAGGTTTTTTTTTGAAACAATAATGTTTTTTTTTAATTAAATAGAAATTTTGATCGAGTTTTCCGGTTTTTAATTTAAAATCAAATGCAATCGAAAAATACCTTATAGGAATCTTGATTAAGTGCACCGTTTTCAAGATATAGCCATTTAAAGATTATCATGAGTAAAAATTTTCCGTTTTTTGTTTTTTTTTTTTCATGAAAAAGTTTTTTCGGAAAGTTCAGAAAATTTCCAATAAAATTGATGCTGAAATACAGCGATTCATAGAAAAAAAACAAGATAATAGAAGTATATTAAGTTTCATCCAAACATTGAATATTAAGTCCATTTGAAATATTAGTCTTGAATGAATTTTACTTTTTGTTCCTTTTTTTTATTCGCTGTATTTAATTCAAATTTCATTCATCAATGTCTCTGAGGCCATTTTCTGAATTTTTCGAATGAAAAAATATTTTCAGAAATGGATAACTATAAACACTATTTAAAAAAAATCTAATTACAAGATTTACCGTAATTTTTCGTTTTAAATAAACTTTAAGCGCACAAAATAAAGTTGAATTTTGGAATGTTGAAAATTTGGTAGGTTGAATATAACCTCTTTTATTAAGTAATATTACGTAAAAAAATGTGTAAAAATGTAAAACCTAATGAATATTTATCAAAAACTGATGAAAATTAATCATTTTTTGGGGTAAAATTAATCATTTTTTTTTTGCACAAAATCTGTCACCATTTCCTGATGAATATTAACATCATTTTTTTTCTGTGTGGCTATATCATGAAAAAGGTGCTCTATAACTCGGCGGCAATTTTTTTGCCCATACTTCTCTGTGGCTCAAAAGTTGCGGTTTTTTGTCACTTAAAACATATATAAAAATTAAAAATATTAAGAATAAGGATTAAGTAAATTTTCTTTTTTTTTTAAGTTTCAAGTTAAAAAGCAAATAGTCCTTTAAACTTTGCTAAACCAAATCGATCAGAAAATTCCTTTAAATTTACAGATTTTCAAAAATTTACCTATACACAGAAAAAAAATGATGGTAATATTCATCAGGAAATGGTGACAGATTTTGTGGCAAAATGAATGATAAATTTTACACCAGAAAATGATGAATTTTCATCAGTTTTTGATGAATATTCATCAGGTTTACATTTTTACACATTTTTTATGTAATATTTCACAAATAAAGAGGTAATATTCAACCTACCAAATTTTCAACATTTCAAAATTCAACTTTTTTTTGTGTACTTTTGGTATGAACAACTACCAAAATTGTATGCAGCCTTGGAGTTTGGGTGAACCAATGACACAAAACGGTTTCGTTGGTCATAGGAAGAACCCCAGAAAGTTTGAGCAAAATAAAAAAAAATACAACAAAATGGTTGAAATCGGCCGATTTCAAAGAGATTTCTTCATATGAATGTATATTATGTACAGTGTACACGTACAGTAACAATCTCAATATGCGGAATAACGATGTTAAAAATGTTTTTAATAAAAACAGCGAATAATAAAAATAATATAAATCATATAATATTACAGACTCACTTTATAATAAAATAAAATAAAATTAATCAAAAGATGTTTCGAGTCTTTTTTGGAATACCCGAGCAGACGGTTATAACATGGGAAAAACTTTTTCTGATATTTGAAAATACTAGGCCAATAATATTTTATGTAATTTATAACAAGATTTGTTATTCGTCGTTATGATTTTTTTGTTATTGGATTGTTTTTGTAATAACAGACTAATCACATTTTCAGTTATTCTTCGAACAAATCTTTGTTATTATTTTTTGTTATTTTAACAACTAATCCGATCATCCCAATAACAGTTGGAGGTATTCATCCATAACCGAAAATGTTATTCCAAAGTTATTTTGGCTGTCTACCAATATCAGACCAATAACAAATTTTGTTATGATAACATAAACTGTTATTTAACCCTTATGCAAAAATGGATTTTTCAAGAAGAATCCATAACATTTAATGTTATTTTAACAGTATTTGTTATTGAAATGGCATGAATTTTGTTATTACCGTCTGCCCGGGATCGATAGTCGAAGTTGAAGTCGGCAAATACTGAGAATTGGAGTCGGAATTGAATTCACTTGATCCTCAGAAGGTGATGTCGGAAATGAGAAATGAGTGATTTTTTTCTAGCTTTGGTTTTGGAACATTAGAATTTATCTAAGTCATCGGAAACAAGTCTAAGTTTCAAGATTTTTACAATCAGATAACCGTCTCCAAATGGCTTCAGTGTGTATGGAAGGCTATTGTTGTAACAACTTATTGGGATGTTAAGAATCACCTGAGAACTTTTCAGATTCAAGACCAGTGAATCTACCGCAGTAACTAGCAAAAATATTGAGAAAAAAAAAACATATTTTACGACAAGTTCATAAAGCGTAGAAGAAAAGTTAAACTTGGCAAAAGAGCCTACAAATATTTTTTGTAATATAAATTAGGATTTAATTATTTATATTTTTTGTTTGCATTGATGAATAATTTTAGATTGATCCTAGTAGAAATTTTATTTTTTTCCTAATCTTATGCACCAAATCAAACAGACATAAGAGTAAATAAAATTTAAAGCCTTGTGCTTACCAAAAAATTAAATTCAAAATTAAAATAAAACATATTTTCTTGGTCTTAAGTCATAATTCAGTTTTTTAATATTCTTCTAGCTTAATTCACATAATAAACCATATGCTACGTAGAAAAAAAATAACATTATATTTCAAAAGTGACATCGCACAGCCATCAAACTGCTCGTTCAGGTATTTAACTTTGAGACATGTTCCTACCGTAGTAATAAATTGTCTAAAAGTCCGCAATGTTGCCTTCAGCAAACATGGTTTCCCCCCTCAAACCTTGTCTCTGCCCCATTAAAATCCATCATAATTTCTAATGCGCTGATGTACAACAACTGTTTCGAATTAGTGTAAGTGTAAGTTTTGGCATTTTCCGACGGAAACTTTTATCGCTCCCGACCACCGAACCACGCACTTTAATGACTTTATTTCTGTTCTGTTAAGGGGTGGCTCTTTCGTCAGGCGGGTTTCTTCCATCCCGGGGATGTCATGGATCATATAATTCTTGGTTTGGCCCAGAGAGAGAGAGAGAGAAAGAGACAATTTATGGGTGCGGTTTAAATTTTTTGAAATTCATTGGACCAAATTCGGGGTGGTGATCAGTGCCGAGTGCTAATCCATTTATTACTCCGCTCTTAAAAAGTTCAACCGCGGCAAGGCATCAGTTGGGACTAGATTTGAAGTCATAGTGGGGTGCGGTTTACTAACCCCCTCCATCAAAAGGATTAAAACTCTGACGCCTTGAAGCTCTCAGAACAAACTGCAGCGCCATAAAGCAACTTTATGGGACAGGTTTTACGACGCACGACACGCTGAAATTCACGGGGCAAATGGTACGGACAGTGGCATCGTGCTTGATGGAGTACAAGTCAATACACTAATGATGAGGAGTCGTTCTGATTTCAGCAGAATGAATCAGAGAAAGATGAGTAAGAAGTTCTCTAATAAGTGGTTCGACTTATTTATAATTTTAATATTTTACAAAAGACAACGAGCTGTGAGACACTTTGTGTTGAATATTTTATGCTATCACTTTGCAGTGATTTTATTGCCCCAGAAAGCAGCGAACATTTTATAATCACTTCGTGAGTAATTCTTGGAACGTTCGTGCCAGCAGCGCAGCGGAAAAGCACTTCGCCATCATTGAAATTGCGTCACCCTCGGAGACCATTTCGGAACCGACGCCATGTTGATTTTTGTAATCCCCAACCGAAGCGTATAATTAGACGTCTGCTACGATCCCTGTTGGGCAGGAAATTCCGCAGAAATCACCTTGCAGGTCCGACCAAACGAATGCACATGTCGAGCCTAATCAACGCTGCTGAACACCACCAAAATAAGCACTCGAAAGGACCTCTTGGAGATGCTTGATGAGCTGAATCCCAAAGGACGACGCGAAGGTAAACAAAATCGGCTCGAGCAAACACAGAGTTCGGCATGGAAGAGCCGAATTTGATCACCTGCGTCGGCGGCAAAGTGGGCTCTCGAGTGGATGAGGTTTGCATTGAGGTTACAACCTACATTGACGATTTGGGCTTTGATCATGCATCAAAGTTTACTGGTTTAAGTACTACAGAGAGCAGACATTGTTGGATGACTTTGACTTTGAACAAAAATAAGATTTTGGCTTGTCCCTTGGCAACTAGTTTGATGTTTGCATTCCAAGAATTGTCAATTTCAAAAAAAAAATCAGATATTTGATAAAATCTGCAAAAAAGTGATCAGAAGTATAAAATTAAAAAAAACATAAAAATCAAAGGAAAACAAATTGTTTACTATAATAATATGAGAATAATATGAGAAAACGTCCCTTGATCCACCTTCAAGTGGTTGCTGCCTTCCTCACACTCACATAGTGAATACATTCAGTCGGAATTGCATAATCTCCCTTAACACGTGTTAAATTAACACTTAAGTGCCCTTAACTTTTGATAGGGTTGTCAGATCTTCAATCTATTGCACGCATTGGACAGGTATTTTGATTTTGAAGTACTTTACTAAACATCTTAATATTCCATAGGGTCTTATGGGACCCCAAGACGGATCGAATGAACCAAAACAGTCAAAATCGGTTCAGCCAGTGCCAAGATAATTGGGTGAGAATTTTTCGGTGCGCACATCCACATCCAAACACACACACACACACCCACACACACACACACACACACACACACACACACACACACACACACACACACACACACTTTTTCAGTTTTTGATTCTAAGTTGATAAGTATGTTTTCGATAGTTATGTTTTCACCATTCGACTTTCATTGGATTTTTGATTGGATGAAACTTGGCCATCGATTCCTTAGCTCCAAATAAGCCCAGTTTGCATAATTGCACAATAGTCCAGATCGCGAAATTAAGTGGAAATTGGATTTTCCGAAAAATTAAGCAGTTCTGGAGCATTGGTGTCTTTAGAAGTACGTAATGGAAGGGGGGCCAATCCAGACAATCCAAGACACCAAAATTTTATCTCGTCGTCTACGCCTTCTACGACCAAATTAACCCGAGCAGGGGTAAATAACACGGGAATACCAAATTTTGGTATTTCTTGGGCAAATAACAGGGACCAAAATGTGCCCTTGGTTGCCCAGTAATAGATGGTAAAATACCATGAAATCATACCAAAGTCTGGTATGTGGAAGGGCACAACAATACCAAACCATGTTATTCCAAGGGTAAAATAATACCTCAAAATAAAACCATTTCAATACCAAATTGAGGTCTTCTGGATTTTTGAACATTGCTTGAATACCAAAACTTGATATTGCAATGGTTTAATTTTTAGGTATTCCCGCGCCCTTGGAAAATCAGATTTTGGTATTCCTGTGGTCTTCCAAATACATGATTTTGGTATGATTTCATGGTATTTTACCATCTATTACTGGGCAACCAAGAGCACATTTCGGTCGCTGGTATTTGCACAAGAAATACCTAAATTTGGTATTTTCATACCAGTTAGTGAAAAAACGGAAATGATCCATATGCAACAGCCAAATCTACTCACCTTATGATTCCAGGTTGTTCTTAGTGATATTCTTCCCCACATTGAATGCATTTGTCATTGATGAACGGCCTGTGCTTGAAGTTCTTGAAGATTCTAAAAAATAACAAGATTGAAAAATAAGTGTTTTTAAAATGAAACTGGATTGATAATTCACCAAAATTCTATAATCTGTCGATTAACTCGTTTTTCAAAGTACCTATTTGGTTATCCCGACTCAGAGAAATTTCAACGTTTTAAAAAAAATCTTATTGTGGGTATACAAAAAAAATGAAAATCAGCTTCAACATTTTTGGGTTTCAAGTCATTTTAGCGCAAAATTAATTATCTCATCAAAATTTATAAAAAAAATCCCATAGTTTCAGAGGAATTTGATGAAACCTTTCAATACCAAAATAATACCAAAATGTGGCATCCTGACTTAAAAAATTTTCCACAATGTCAAGTCATTTGTTTGGGGGGTATATCAAAAATGTTTGAAATCAAGTTTGAAATTTCCGGTTTTCAATGAAAGCATTCGCTTTGAGACATCATTTAAGCGCAAAATTAATTATTTTGTCAAAATTGGTCAAAATTTTCCCATAGTTGCAGAGGAATATGATAAAATACTGTAATACCAAAAGAATACCAAAATGTGGTGTTCGACCATTGACAAATTCTGCAATTTTGCAATATCAAAACAATACCTTAAATTGGTATGATAGCACATTTTGCTCTTGCATAATCCATAAGACAAATTGTAAAGGGTCCAGGAATACCAAAATTTGGTATTGATACCAGAGAAAGGTATTATTACGCATTTCCCTTGTTATTTACCCATGCTCGGGTTTAGAGAAAGCATTTGAGCAAACCTGCTAAAATCAGATGCTTTAGTGTAGCAAATCAGGGTGAGGTTTTAGAAAAAAAGTTCTAAAATCAATTTAGACTTAAGGGTCAAGCCTAGTAAAAAAAGAAAAAAATCGAAAGGGTTAAGTTTCTCAAAATCGTGAGAGAAGAAGTGATTTATAATTTTTAAACCCAAGATGACAATGATGAAATATTGAAAAAATGCATTTTTGAATTTTACAGGCAATCAATTTGATTAAGATGGGGTCACAGAACTCAAATTTGATGTTTTAAGTAAAAAAATAAAATAAAAACACGCCGCGCACAAAATCCGGAAAATGACGAAATCGGCAAAATATCAACCTTTTTCACTAAATCTGCGATAACTTTAAAATTTCAGCGATGACCTATTATAATATAATACATATTTGGGTACCAAAATTTTTGTAATTGAAAGACGCAACTTTCGCCATTTTCCGGTTTTTGTGCGCGGTGCGTCGAAAAACACGGATTTTATTTTCAAAAAATCATACCTGAATCCTGTTAGTGAACTCCTCCCATTTTTAGTATGTTACGTAAAAATGTCCGGGGAATCCGATAAAAATATATCCAGACATAGGCTCTTTGGTCCAGACACAGTCAAAACGGCATTTTAAAATTTCATATGGCCTTTTCATATGTTAGGCTAGATTTTTCATAGTTTTTACTATTTTTCTTTGCAAGGCCAACTTATCACCTTTCATTTGCGTATAGGACAGTTGAAATCGGTCGAAATGGCGAGGAGTTATGATTTTTCGAAAAAAGTGGTTTTTGCGAAAATTGACGAAAATGGCAATTTTTCAGACCACCCTAACACGGCATAGGTCACCCTAATGGCCAAACAAAAAAATACGGGTCTAATTATTTCGGCCAGGGAACCGCCAGAAAATGTTTTAACTCGATCCGAGCACTTTTATTTTTTTCATCCTGTTTTCGTGTGGAAAATGTTGATGAAAGACATTATTCCAAACTTCTCAAAGTGTCAAGATTTTCTCAATGCACATGATTTTGAATCGGAAAATGGAACGGATTTTCGAATTTTTTGGACAATTTTTCACTAGGAGAAGGTAAAATAATTTTGTAAATATTAAATTATATTTTTTTTTTTGAAACAAAATTCAAAAAATCTCCAAATTTATAGGCAATTTCAGTTGAACAAATTTCATATAAAATGTGAAAAATTGTGATTCGTGCTTTGAATTGAGTTTAAATGGCAATATAAGTCGATAATTTTATGAAAAATACTAGATTTAACAAATTTCAGGCAAACTTTCGACTTTTTAACAATTTTACCTAAAATTTATATGAATTTTGCTAAAAAGCTTATAAACTTAGTTAACTGTATATAAACATCGTTTTTTTCATAAAAACTATGTCAGCAACCTTAGTGATGGTACATTAAACGTAAAAATAAAGTTAGAACACCTTTAATCTGATTATAACAAGAAAAACTATCACTATCAAAGTCACCCCGGAATTTAAAATGATAATTTTTAACGTTACTATTTTTCTAAACATAATAGATTTTTTTCAGAAATAGTCTACCCCAGTGCATGTTTTAAAAATAAAAAAAATTGAAATCCTATGAAAGTCACCCCGGTTTACGGTACTCCTCAAATTCGTTCCACCTTTCCTAATCATTGCTACTCATCGTCTCCAAAAAGACCACAGTCAAACCCATAACCATCCGATTATCGTTTCTTGACGCTCCACTGGTGTGCAGAACAACCAGAAAGGCATAAATCCGTGAAATGTGACCACTGGTCCTTAGCGCTAGGTCCCTGTCCAGAACAGACAAAATCTGATAGTAATCTTTTTGTACCTTCATCCCAAGTCCTAATCGCTGTAACTGTCCATCACCAGCGTGACATTGTGGGCCCTTAACACGCCCGGGCACTAATACAATGCAAATCAATTATTTCACACCCACCACGTGTAGCCCACACAGGACAATGAGAGTCCTGTCCTGTTAGGACTCGAAACAATGGAGATTGGCCGCAAAAAAAAGCTGGGAACCTTAATTTTGCACGGCAATAAATCAAAGTCCGTGAAGTCAGCGGGAAAGCATCCTTTTTTCTCTGCTTCTCTTTCGTTGAGCAGATAAGATCCTTTCGCGCCTTAATGTAGGCAACGAAGGAATCGTCATCGAATTAGGCGTCGCGAATCCTGGACCCAGGCGCTCCCAGCGTGAGAAAAAGGTGTCAAATTTTCTGGCGAATCATTAAAAATTCTTTTGGTTTTAATTTTGGTCTGGGCCGCTCCTGCTGAGAGGGACAAGACGCGACTTTCGCCCAAGGATTGGGTCGTTGGGCATAGCTCAGCGTTATCTTGTCCCTGGGTTTTGGGACCTTCCCTTTTTTTGCTAGTTCTGCACCGAGAGGTGTCTCGATTAGATACCATCATTGATTTATGGATTTTTTTTCTCTGTTTGGGTTGGGTAGGACCTTAGAGGAATTCCTTGAGATGCACGGTGTGCTTAAAAAAGACGATATGAAATCTAGTACAGTTTTATTAAACAATTTAACTTAACAATGCCAAAATTAAAACTAGAAGTGGACAATAAAGTTGTTGTTCAAAGACATTTTCAACAAAATTTACAGCTTTAAAACCCACCGTACAACATCCCGTTTCTAGCTGCTTAAGGTGATCATCTCACCACCGGGCTTCGGGGGGTCGTCCCATAATGACCATCGTCACCGGGTATCGGCTTGCAAAATTACCCATCCTCTCCCAACCCCTGGCAAAGCTGTCAAAACTCAAATTATGACCGGAGAAAAGGGGCAGCAGCAAAAGGTGAGTGCGTGTCTCTGGATTAAGGAGATTTCTACCGGGGTGATCATTTACCTGAGCTTTTCTGCATGTTTTGTCTGCATTTCAACCTCTCTCTGTCTTAAGCGTGAGTCGAATAACGACGATGGTTTCGCACCTTTTCGATTTTAGGTGATTTTTCTTGGAAGGACTCACGGGCGTGTGATTAGATTGGTGTGCCCTATTCTAGTCTGAAGAATGCATCAATTTGAGGTTGTCAAAGAGTCGCTGAAAAGTCGAATGGAGTTGGCCCTTTGTGTGGGCTTTTTGTTGTTCGATGGCTGAATTAGTTGAGGAATTTATTGGTTATAAAAGCCATACACAAAAATTTAACTTGAAATTTTAAAACTGCAAAAATGTTGCCTTTTTGACAGTAATTTGAACCAAATTGAAACGAATTTGAATATTAACTGTGAATCGCTGTTTGAATTAAAATAGTTGATTTTAAAAGCACTTTTGATCATTTAAAAAAATGAAAAAATGGAAACAAGATAAATATGAAAACTTGATCTGCTCGTGTTAAATAAAATGCAAAACTTTATCAAAAATTTGTAAGAATAAAAAAAAATACTTAAGGGGTTACATACATGTATGTAAGAAATCGTAAAATTTCATAATTCAGAAAATTTATTGAATCCTCTGAAAAGATGATTTTCAATCACTCCTGAAAGTTTCATGAAGATATTTCATGAATAAACTGAGTTAGAGCCGATTTAAACTCAAAATTTTGCCATGCGCAAAGCGGACTGTCAAACTTTGCGATCGTGTTTCTCTAAACACCGAGTTGATTTACGGGTGCCACGATATCTCGAGATGGGATGGACCAAATTGGCTGAAATTTCAGGTGAAGACTCTCAAGATGTATTCCGAGTGCATGACGAAGCCCAATTTTTAAAATTAGCTTTTTAAATAATACAAAAATCAAAAACAAACGGTTTTTTAATATGAAAAACACAAAAATATTTTTATCTTTTTTTATAATAACTTTTTGAAAATCGGGCTTCGTCATGCACACGGAATTGGTTTAACGAGTCTTCACCAAAATTTTGAGCCGATATGGTCATAGCAGTGTTGAGATATCGTGGCACCCGTTTTTCGATACTGCTAACTTCAATTAGCTATATCTCGGCAATGATAAAACCAAATGTCCTCAAATTTGTGTATGTATATTTTAATACCCTGAAAACAGATTTTTTAAAAAGTTTAAATGTGTGCTCATACCAACCTCTGATTTTTTTTCCCCAATTAACATGTTTATAACCCCTTAAGTAAAGTTAAGTCATCTAAAAATCCCCAAGCCAAGGAATTCTGTATCACAAGTTCAGCTCATTTTAGAAAATTAGAACAAAAATATTCAAGACCAGCGATGAACCTTCAGTCGAGAACAGAACACTGATGAAGTCTGCAAGTAGTAGACGAAATACGTATCTGTCAAGATATTAAAATATATAGCGGAATTAAAAGGAACAACTCGTCTCTTTGTATTCACATTCAAGACCACTTTATGTTTCAAACAAAATGTTAATTCAGAGCAATTTTTTTTACATTATAGTTTTTGTCAATTATATCTTAGACATTTTGAAAGATAAAACCGAAGGAAAAAAATAATACGAAAAATTCTTATTTTTCACAAGAAATTCAAAAATCATTTTAAGCATTTACACTTTGAGGAAAGTTCCAAGAAAGAATTCAATTTTAGGCAAAAACGTTTAAAAAACAAAGAATTTCGATTTCATCCTAACTGTCCCCCATAACATTTCCCCATAAAAATCAGGGGACAAATTTTGATTAAAGCAACTTGTAATGCCTATTGTTGACTAAAACTGTAACATTGTTCAACGATAGATTTTGCATATTTTATCAAATAAAAGCGTTGAATATTTTTAAATGAAAATTTTAATATCTATGATCGTTTTTTTTTAAATTAAAAAAAATTTCCATATTTTTTTTTAAATTTTACAAATTATTGACAGTAGCATAACAAGAGGTGGGCAAAACCGCTCATTTGCGTTCGCTCATAAAAAAGAGCCGCTCTTTTGAACGGCTCTTTCGCTTCAAAATGTGGATGAAAAGGATATTTATATTTAGTAGATTTTTGGTACTAATTTGAAACGCTCGAATTGGTATTCGGGTAATACTTTAATGTACGATCAGTACAATGAAAAATTTCTTCATTTTCGCACTAATTTTGAGTTTTTGACCCAGAAGGAGGGTAACCGTATAAATTAGAGCAACACATTCATTCATTCCCCGGCGGAATACAGTGCACAATTTTTTAGCAAAATATCTTCTTTATTCAATGTTTATCACTTTCCAATGTTTCTCAACATGAGACATGTGTTGCTCTAATTCTTCATTTTGTTGAGAAAATCCTTTGCTTTTGGAATTTCAAAAAAAAGAAGATAAGCTGAAAATATTAGCATGAAAACTATGAAGTTTCAATATATATTGATGAGAAAGTTTCTATCTATTACACCCCTATGAAATATGAGGATAGCCTTTTTTTTATCTTAAAGTACTTGATAAGGTACACCAAGCGACAATGTTTAAATCTTTTATTAGCATTTTTTAATTCTCAAAAACAAATTTAACACTACATTTTCTTTGAAATTCAATAAATTTTATTTATAACAAGTTTAAAAATATGCCATCTTGAATCGGATCCTTTAAAACCGGAGATTTAAAAAGAACCGCGGTTCTTTTTTTGTGAGCAATGCGGCTCGTTCGCTCTTTTTAATGAACCGGCTGTTTGAGCGGCTTGCTCTTTTTTGCCCATTTTTTTTTTAATAATTGCAATTTACTTTTGATGATTGTCTAGCCTAACGTAAAACCAAATTTAAAAATGATTTTTTTTTTTGAGTTAATATCTGAAAGTATTCGGTGTGCATGAGTTTTTAAATATTAATACAGAAATGTTTTTTTGGAATGCCAAATAAATTATGTTTTAAAATTAGGCCTGCGTAGTGCATTAGTTACTAATTAAGAGAGGTTTTATGAAAGAGGTTTATTTTGTAGCTTATGATAAAACTCGATTATGATGAGTAATATAACCCGAATTTTAGATATAGTCATAAAGTATACAAAAGCAATTGTGCCTTTTTTTTAGTTTTTCAATAGTACCAAGAGTGTTTTCTAACCAGTTGGGATGCTTTTTTTCCATTGTAGTTTTTTGAGGTGTTTTTTTTTTTAAATTTAAAACTTCATTTAACTTCGCATTTGTAATTTTTTTTGAAATTTTTTGATGTTTCTTAACTTGAAAATTATTTGTAGATTTTCTCAAATTTACCTTTATTCTCATTGACTTAGATTTCTCATGTTTAATCCAGTAGTAGGGAAAATATACCCATTTTAATCACACTAAGCCATTCGACCAATTCTCATTACTTTTGCCGTTTTCCGCTATTAAATCATCATTTTCAGATGTATGAACAATGAAAAGTTGCTTGCTCACTTTTATTTGAGCTATTTATTGCTTTGAAACAGTCAAAAACACTTTATTTAAGCTGTAATTCATGATCAAAGTACTGATAGGCCGATAATAGAAATAGGCTGAGAAAGGGTATAGTTCCCCTATATCACATTATAAAGGGAAGGAATCAGTAACCAATTCCGAAAAAAAATAATCTAAATTTTCTAAATTTATTCAATCATCATTCTATTCCAGACCAACCCTGATTTTTTTTTTAAATTGATTAGGTGAACATAACAAATGTTATAAATTTGAATTTAAAAAATTGACTTTTATTCGACATCAGCATTAACAGTGTCATATAAAAATCGATTAAACATATGAATTCATCAAAGAGTTTTCATCTAATTTTGTAAACAATCCACAATAGATCGATTGCATTTGTTCATCATGCCTGAATTTGTTAGCCGTAGGCTATTCGTGTTGATCTATTTGTTGAGTGATAAAAGACCAAGGTAATTAAAACTCTGTCCGGTCAGTTCGCAACGAATTGGCTTGCTATTGGCCCCCCTGGCCTATCCATTCCTGAAAGTTGTTGTTATAACGTTTTCCATAAATGTGTACTTTCGAATAACGGTGCGCCGCCGAGCGGTAAGGATTGGCGCATATGATGTGATATTAAAGTAATTTAAAGATCAAAGTTTATCTCTAACAACTATATTATGTTTCTAAATAATTAATGACATCGATGTTATTACTACCGCGGCCTAGCACTTAATAATCGAATCAATTCCCTGGTAAGACACTCGATGTCCCCAGGAAACCCAAAGCCCACATCAGCAAAGCTGGCCGTGTGCTGCAAAAACTGCACCGCCGCGCGGAGCGCTCGTCTGTGCTGACGGTGTGAATAAAAGCACCTTTGGCCACTGTGCCCAACTGAAGTGAGGGTCTTTGCTATAATTTAAGTTAGGGTAGGTCGCACGGACTAAGTCCGGTGCATGTCCCCCCCCTTACCGAGCTTGAGCTTGGCCTTGAAGAGGCCGAGCTCAAGAGGTAAGACGCTGGAATAAAATAAGGTTTCGTGGATACTAAAGACATACTATCAACTATTTTTATTTTAAAGCTAATTATAGCCTAACCGTTATGATGGAGCTTCTTCGCGAACCGGCTTCTAAAATCGTGCAGATAGCCATTGGCGGGTCGGGCTTTTAGATAACTGGCTTAATTCCTGTTGTTTTCGGTGACACATCCATCGTCTACTATTCCTTTCGAACCCTCTGTACTAGATTTTGATTATTTTGCTGTTTCGTTGGGGCCTAGAACCAACTACGCCTTTTTTTTAATTGCTGTTATCGTTGATTGCGTAAGGTACTGTTTGCTAAAATACACTGCCACGAATCTAGATTATTTTGCTGTTTTGTTGGGGCCTAGAACCAACTACGCCTTTTTTGTGAAATAGTTTTGCAGTCTTAGCGTATGTGTATCTTCAGTAAAAGTCTTCGCTCTATCCATGGACCGACTTACGGGATGCTGTCCTTGCGTTTTAAGATTAAATTAAGATTGGCTCAAATTTTGCCATGCTCTTGTTTCTGGTGTCCGGGGTTCGAATTCTTCCTTTCGCTGTCTTGTAATAATGAATACTCCTTGGCGTCACAAATTCACCCGCTATCTAATGCCCGACAGTGCCATTTCGTGCTATCTGTCGCTCGAGCCCTTGGCGAGCCCCATCTGGTTCTGCGCGTGCCGTTTTATCCGTAAGCTCAGGTGCAACTAAACCTATTCTGATTGATTCTTTTGTAAAAGACCACTAGGATACCTAATTGTTTTTAATCTACTCAAATTCCTCTTTGCTTTTAGTTTGAAATGTTCCGATTTACATATCATATTTAATTTTATTATACGTTGAAATATTTTTGAAAAGAAAAAAAAGGATTTGTTGAAACTACTCCTCTATTTTTAAAATGTCAATTCATATCAAGATAGAATTCCAGCGTTTTAGTGTCATCAATGCGTTAAGTCGCCCTCTCCCTCCTTGAATGATGTGCGTTTTTCCTCTGGTTGCTAATCCAAGGGATGCCTGAAATTTGTTTGGAAAGAAAGAGAGAAAAAAAAAACTTGCCACGAGGCATTAGCTCTATTATTAATGATGTTTGTTATTTTCTAAGTTCCATAAAAATTAAAATAGCCCTTTTTTTTGTACCTCAGCGGTTTTTACGGCTTACTTCTACCCAAGGGTTTGAATGTTTTAAAGGCCATCTTCGGAAATTAATCATTATATTTTTTAAGTCGGTTGTTATGAACCTTTTCTTCTTTATTTCCATTAAGAATGGTCGAAGTTTGCTCGCTATCTAATCTAATTACCAAATAGGGCCCCCTCCATAGCTGTTGGAGTTTTCTCCCCATACCCATGGGGTTATCGTGAACCATAACCGGATCTCCCAGCTCTGGTTGCCAATCTTCAACATTTACATCGTATCTTATCTTATTCCTTACTTTACTAACAGCAAGGTTTTCCTTAGCCATTTTATGTATACTGCTGAAAAGGTGCTTAATTTCGTCCAGATACGTTTCGTAATTTGCATCCGTTGTGCTTTTGTAGATTGAAGCTGGCATTCTTGCCACTCTTCCGTATAGTAACTCATACGGTGAAAATCCCGTAGATTCGTTCGGTGCCGTGTTGTACTCAAAAGAAAATATGGCAATTTCTGATCCCATGACCCGGTGTCTTTTCCGACGAATTGACGCATATATTGCTTCAATTCTCGATTCGATCTTTCGACCAAGTTTGCTTGTGGGTGATAGGCACTTGTGTTGATTTTCTTTATGTGAAGTAACTTACAGACTTCTTTCAGCATTTTACTCATAAAATTGGTACCTTGATCTGTAACTATCTCACATGGCGTACCAAATTTACAAATCACACCTTCTACTAACGCTCTAGCAACTGTAGAGGCTTCTTGGTTATGAATTGGAATGATTGTTAAGAATCGTGTCAAGTCATCTTGCACAGTCAAAGCGCAGTTATTGCCCCAGTGTGATTCTGGGAACATTACTATATCCATGTATAGTTTTTCAAAAGGCTCTGAAGCCGTTGTTGTTATTTTCATCGGTATCTTGTTTGATTTGTGAATTTTGTGTCTTTGGCAGGAGTCACACTGCCGCACATAGTTCAAAATATCCCTATTCATATTCTTCCAGAAATATGCTTGACTTATCCTTTTTATCATTCTGCGGGCCCCAATGTGGCCGCCCAAAGGTGCATCGTGAAATTCTTGGAGGATAGTTTGAATTTGATCCGCCTTTGCGTTGACGATCTCTGAGCGGTTATTGTAGAAACATATCTTTGTTTTTGTCTTCCAAGCGGCGAACTCTATAATTTGCAGGATTTCTGGCTGCCGAATTTTCCTAAACGATATTAGATGAATCCGTTTATTTGCACACTCGCTGAAGGTGTGAATGTAGAACAAAGCAAATGTTTGGAAAAACTTTTTGCTGTCGATTATAGAATTGTGTTTACCATCTAGCATCACCCCATAAAGATTATCATTAGGAAATGCAAAATTTCCCTCTTGAATTATGTTTCTTGCACCATGTGGAAGATTGTAAACCTGGGAAATCTCGGAAAACCCTGACTTTTTGTTTGCTATCACGAAAGTATGACTGCAATTTGATTCATTGTCTAAGGTTTTGCAATTCTTAATTTCCGTAGCGTATGACTTGTTTTCTTCGGCATATAATCTAAATTCTTCGTATAATTTCGAAAAGTATTCCTCTTCGGGTAAATCCTCATTCCCGTCACTAATATCAATGTTTGATAGCTCTCTAAACATCACATCATCGGATGAATCGTAGCCTTTATTTGCAGAAGTAGATAGTTTATTCCTATTTTGGTTTCTGAGTTGCGCTCTAGTTGTTGCGCCAACAGTTTCTGGATTGATTTGTTCTAAGTCCGGTGCAACGGTTTTGCACGGAAAACTGAATTTTTAGTAGAACTTGTTAATTTGAATTGTCAATTGAACTCGTTTTGTTTCGAACTATGTTCAAAATCTGTAATTGTAAAAAAAAAACTTCTAAAAGTTTAAACTTTCAGTTAACAAAAGCGTCACTCCATCACCAGAGATTGACACAAACATTCGATGGACTCTCTATCTCGGTGGGGGACAATTTTCCCGGAACTAGATTGGTTGCCTCGTCGAAGAGATTTGCTAGGACCTCGTACGTCACATATAAATAAATTACGATGAAATATGTGCATTTTCCCCCAGCTCCACCCTCTCCACATGACCGAAATAACCCCCTGCCGGCAAATGAAATCAAAAGTTTAAACTGTTTTGCTTGCCCCCACATGTGAATGTTGTTTACGCTTGCAGCTGGACTCAGTGGACGAGAAAGTTGATCTGATTCCAGTTCCTGACAAGAACACTGACCAGGGTGGACGACACTTTTAGTGCAAGGATCAACTTCTCTTATTTTTTTTGGTGAAGGGTGTGGGGGGTAAGTACAAGCGATTATGATGCGGTCAGTTTTTGAAATATTTAACAAACACCTCCTGCTTTTATGGTGCTGCCGAATGAGAAGATTGAACTTTTTTTTTAAGCCTTTGCCCTGACAAAATCCAAAAACGCAGTGAGAAAATAAAACACAACCAACTAAACGAAAATATTTATTTTATGCAGAGTGATTTATAAAGTTTGACTTTCACGCCCCCTGGGACACTCTCCAACAAAGGCAGGAAAAATAGGACAAAACACACCCACTGTGTGGGAGGGTGTTGCACTTTTTGTGCAATTGCTCGGATGTCAGATATTCTCGGGAACGACAATAAACCAAAACCAGAAAACCAGGAACAATAAAACAACACAGCTTGTACTATGCACTGGCTGCGAGTGCATAAATCTATTGCTTCAAATAGATCACCATTTTTGTTAGCTGCTGTTCCATGGTATTTAATGAAATAAAGTTTCGAAAAAGCTGTTTGAAGAAAACTTGTTAAATTTTCATGATATTTGCATTTTTTACTGCAATCATTCAACTATCAACAAAAAAAAATAAGTGCTTGGTTTTTATTCTTCAAAATGTACCTAATATTGAGCCTGTTAAGGATATGAGCAGTTCTCTTAGATTTCGGTCATTCGTTTTTTTTTGTATTTTTTAATCCGACTGAAGCTTTTTTGGTGCCTTCGGTATGCCCAAAGAAGCCATTTTGCATCATTAGTTTGTTTGTATAATTTTCCATACAAATTTGGCAGCTGTCCATACAAAAATGCTGTATGAAAATTCAAATATCTGTATCTTTTGAAGGAATTTTCTGATCGATTTTGTGTCTTCGGAAAAGTTGTAGATATAGATACGGACTACACTGGAAAAAAAATGATACACGGTAAAAAAAAATTGGTGAATTTTCTTTTAACTTTTTATTACTTGAACTTGATTTGCAAAAAACAGTATTTTTATATTTTTTATTTGTTTGATTTGTTTTAGAAAAAAAATTGCATTCAAAAAGTACAGAAGTGAAATTTTGATAAAGTGCATCGTTTTCAAGTTAAATCCATATTTCAGAGACTTTTTTTGAAAATAGTCCCTGTTAATCATTTGTTTTAATAAATGCACATTTTTGCCCACCTTTGAAAAAAATATTTTTGAAAAGCTGAGAAAATTCTCTGCATTTTGCTTTTTGGAACTTTGTAGATACGACCCTTAGTTGCTGAGATATTGCAATGCAAAGGTATAAAAACAGGAAAATTGATGTTTTCTCACAAACAAGCCACCATTTTTTAATGTCGATATCTCAGCAACTAATAGTCCGAATTTAAATAATAAAATATGAAAGATTCATAAAATTTTCCGATCTCTTCAAAAAAAATATTTTCAAAAATTTTAAACCATTTTAAAAGGGCGTAATATTGAATGTTTGGCCCTTTTAAAATATTAGTCTTGACTTGAAAGTTTTGAAAATATTGTTTTCAAAAAGATCGGAAAATTTCACAAATATTTCATGCTATAACATTGAATATCGGACCTTTAGTTGCTGAGATATCGACATTAGAAAATGATGGATTTTTTGGGTGGGACTTAAAAAACATAAATTTTCCTGTTTTTGAACCATTGCATAACAATATCTCAGCAACTTAAGGTCGTATCAACAAAGTTCAAAATAGCAAAATATAGA
The DNA here is from genome assembly GCF_015732765.1 of Culex quinquefasciatus. NCBI lineage: Eukaryota > Metazoa > Arthropoda > Insecta > Diptera > Culicidae > Culex > Culex quinquefasciatus. Next base: position 30,998,448 of record NC_051862.1, on the reverse strand, counting down.
GGACCGATTCTTAGCGAAGCTACACCAAAATGTCACATTTTTCAATTTTCAATATGATTTTTAATACGAAAAAAATCATTTTTGTTATGATGCAATAATTGCAATGTGCTTTAAATGCGTTTTCTTACCTTAAAAGCCAAAAAAATTGACCAAAAGTGGTCTGCAAGCCATTGTACGGGAGAGGAATTTTTCATAAATCTGCTCCTTTCGTTGTCTCGTCACGAAAAGAAATGGCTGGCAAAAACTCAAATTTCATCCAATTCTTTCAGTTCAAGGAGCAAAAGATTCGTTTTTTAATTTGTGATAATGTGTAGAAGAGCAAAAGTTTTAAAAAATCAAACTGGCAAAACTGTAGCGATTTTAGTAATGTGCCTTTTAAAAGACCAGTTTTAGGATGTTGTCCCGTCACGCTACATTTTTATTTCAGGGGAAGCATAGGTACTACATGGTTCATTCTGCATGATATTTCTTTGTAGGAAAATCAATTATCTTTCCAAATATGTAATAACATTGGGGGTTTTCTTCTTTTATTTTGCCACTACAGCCAAAACGCTGAAAAAAACTTGGAATTTTTTTGAAAAGGAGCCGAAGAATCGGTCAGAATTTTTTCAGATTTTCAAAAATATTTTTTTCAATAGTGGGCAAACAATCGCAATAACTTAAAAAAATGAAAAACTGCGACTATTTTCAAAAAAGTGATCAAAAAATTGATTTAACTTGAAAATGTTGCACTTTATCAAAATTTCACTGAAGTACTTTTTGATTGCAAATTTGATAGTACATCGAAAAATTAAGTTGAAAAATTTTTGCGACCAATATTTCGATTTTTTGAAAAAAGCAGTATTGATTAAAAAAATCACAACTAGCTTAAAGATTTTTTGCACAACCTGGAAATTTCTGAAAAGTTGACATTCTATGTCCTCTAAAACAAATAAAATAAAATAAAAATAGTGTTTTTTTTTTGCAAATCTAGTTTTAGTGATTAAAAGTTTAATAAAAAGTCACCAAATTTTTTTTAACCGTGTATAATTTTTTTTTTCAGTGTAGTCCGTCCTACAACTTTGCCGAGGACACCAAATCGATCAAAAAATTCATTCAAAAGATACAGATTTTTGAATTTTTATGCATCATTTTTGTATGGACAGCTACCAAATTTGTATGGAAAATTATATGGACAAACTAATGATGCAAAATGGCTTCTATGGGCATACCGATGGCACCAAAAAACTTTCAGCCGGATTTAAAAATACAAAAATTAAATTGAAGAAAAAAGACCGATTTCGTAGAGAATTTTTCATATGGGTCATTCCAGGCCAACTGAGTACACATTTGGACTCGACCTTCACTGATTTGGACCAAACTTGAAGGGAACATTCATCTATCAATAGTTAACTGAAATATCAAGTTTAGTGCTGTTTGGACCATCCCTCTTTTTTTGGCACCGCTCTCTTTTTTTTTTTTTGATTTTCAAAATTTTTTTTTTTCTTTTTATCATAACTTTACAACTATTTGAGCAAAAGACTTTCTAGAGGTTGTATTTTATAGAAAATTGTGCAAGAAATTCGATAAAAATGAAATTTTAACCCTTTAATACCCCTGTTTATTATATTTTTACGTTTTTAGTATTGAAATTCAGTTTTGACCAATTCCTTATATTTTTATTTTAATTATTTTATCACCATCGTGTTCCGCGAGCATTTTTACATAATAATCAATGTAAACCTCAAACTAAAATAAACTATTGGCGAGATACAGCGATTTTATTGAAAAAAGTGTGATTTTGCGCAGCACTTGCAAGTACGTGGTGTGCTTTTCAATAAAATGGGATAGGGCAGAGTGCTGCACAAAATCAAGCTTTTTTCAGTGAAAACGCTGTATTTCGCCAATACTTCATTTAAGTTTGAGGTTCACATTAATTTTTATGCAAAATTGTCCGGGGAACACCATGGTGATAAAAAAAATGTAAGGAATTGGTCAAAACTGAATTTTAATACTTAAAACTTTAAAATATAATATACGGGGCACTTAAGGGTTAAAATTTCATTTTTATCTTCTCAATGTCAATGTAGATTCGAAAAGTTTTTTTAAATTTCCCTTAAAATGACGTGTACCAAAAAATGTTACAGTCGAGTAACGGAAAATGGGGGAATTTTTAAAACTGTTTTGGTGTTTGATTCGATGAAATATAGGTTTTTTTTCGGAATTCTGAGTACGCATTTAAATTGGGCGTACAATTTTACATAAAACTCTCTTTGCCACAAATTATTGAAAAACACCTCTTTTTTCGCATGTTCAAAAATGGAAGAGGGGTCGGGGCAACTTTTCCCGATTTCGTGTGAGTTGGTTGAGAATTACCCAGACAAAGATTTTATTTAAAAAAATAAACAATCACGCTCTGCCCCAATAATTTTCACTCCCTCCAGAAACTTTGAAAACAATTGATACCGACTTTCACTTAAACGCCGGAAAAGAACTGGCAAATATCCACAACACCAGTTGCAAAGCAGTACCACTACTCAAACAGATACTAAATATGCAGCAAACCACACGGCAGCAGCAGCCGTTTTTCCACCTCCCCCTCAAACTCTGGCACTGGAACCGGAAAGTTACAAACTGTTATCGCTTTCCTAGCTGTGAAGCTCGGCTGACGGTTGGGAAAACCCCCCCAGGAACCTGCCAGAGGAGAGTGTCTTCCCACACAGAGGATTCCAGGAGGAGGTTGGAGGACGGGTTGGGACACGAAACTTGTGCAATTTGTATTCCTGTTGAATAAGACACAATTTTACATTTGTCTTGCACAAAACGTCAGACCGATTTTACCGCCCGAACCATCCGACCGACAACGGACGTCCAAGTTTTGCTTTTGGCCCCCGCCAGCGACAGATTCACTATCTGCAGTTTTCAGTGCTGCCTGGAAAATGCTGGAAAATGTTAGGAGAGGGTGACTATTTTTGATTAATTTCGCTAGCAAAAAAAAACAGTTTTCAGGACAATATTGGACTCTTTCTTAAACAAACTTTCAAATTTGACCAACCTCCCCTACAGTAGAACCGGCACCAGTCCCAGCTGAGAAAACATGGGCACGATTCTGTGCGATGGGTTTCGGGAGGAAAAACTTGTACTTTTATAATAATCATATCATTTCTCTCTGGTGGGTGTCTCACTTTACCCACAGACTTGGCCATCAGTCGAGTGCGGAATTCTTTTCTCCCTCCCTTTCTTAAACTGTTTTCCCGGAGTTTTCCCAAAAGCGAGCTGCAGTTTGCATGCGCATGCACCCAGCATCCTTGGGAGGGGGAAAACTTTGGAATTACACACACGTACCGGCAGACACGCAGACACATTACACTGCAGCCCAACTCTTGGGCCAAAGAAAATGTAAAACTCCCCAAAAACTGGAAGCGCTCTTATCACACGCTTTGTTCGTGTTCACATTATCACACGCTTTTCCAGCTTAGTTTTTCCTCTGGTGCACTTTGGAGAGGGTTGGGGACGAGCAGGGAAATTCCTGAAGCGTTTTCTGGGGGACTGTTTGACGTTCTGACTTGGGCTCCATTAGAGGTTGTTGGGGTTAGTTTATGACGTAGTTATGATCTTAACAATAATTAGTTTGTTTCATTCAGGCTTCATAGTTACTTTTTGCAAATTTAGTCTTCTAAGGAAATCAGTGAAAAGACACATTTTATTAATTCTAAAAACATTATAGTTGTTCAGTGTTCAAACTAGATTTTGATAACAATAATTTGTCAACACTTTTTCAAAGCAATAAAGCTGCTTTTTAGAATCGAAGAGAAGACCAGTATCTCCTACGGAACTTGTTCTGGTATGAAGCTAACAAAAGATATCGCAATAGATTGGAAGCAAATTTTTTGACAACTTTCTGGACAATGACCAGTTGCGTGTCAAAGTAGAACTTTGTAGCAGAGCAGTTCTCTAGGATTTCGGTCATTCGATTTTTTTTTGTATTTTCTAATCCGACTGAAACTTTTTTGGTGCCTTCGGTATGCCCAAAGAACCCATTTGGCATCATTAGTTTGTTTATATAATTTTCCATACAAATTTCGCAGCTGTCCATACAAAAATGATGTATGAAAATTCAAAAATCTGTATCTTTCGAAGGAATTTTTTGATCGATTTGGTGTCTTCGGCAAAGTTGTAGGTATGGATACGGACTACACTGGAAAAAAAAATGATGCACGGTAAAAAAAATTTGGTGATTTTTTTATTTAACTTTTTATCACTAAAATTTGATTTGCAAAAAAACACTATTTTTAATTTTTTTTATTTTTTGATATGTTTTACAGGACATAAAATGCCAACTTTTCAGAAATTTCCAGGTTTTGCAAAAAATCTTTGACCGAGTTATGAATTTTTTAATCAATACAGATTTTTTCAAAAAATCGAAATATTGGTCGCAAAATTTTTTCAACTTCATTTTTCGATGTAACATCAAATTTGCAATCAAAAAGTACTTTACTGGATTTTTGATAAAGTGCACCGTTTTCAAGTTAAATCCATTTTTAGGTGACTTTTTTGAAAATAGTCGCAGTTTTTCATTTTTTAAATTAGTGCACATGTTTGCACACTTTTGGAAAAAATATTTTTGAAAAGCTGAGAAAATTTTCTATATTTTGCTATTCCGGACATTGTTGATACGACCTTTAGTTGCTGAGATATTGAAATGCAAAGGTTTAAAAACAGGAAAATTGACGTTTTCTAAGTCTCACCCAAACAGCCCACCATTTTTTAATGTCGATTTCCGATCTTTTCGAAAACATTATTTTCACAATTTTCAAATCAAGACTAACATTTCAAAAAGGCCAAACATTCAATATTACCCCCTTTTAAAATGTTAGTCTTGATTTTAAAATTTTGAAAATAATGTTTTCGAAAAGATCGGAAACTTTCACAAATGTTTCATATATTAACATTGAAAATCGGACCATTAGTTGCTGAGATATCGACATTAAAAAATGGTGGGCTGTTTGGGTGAGACTTAGAAAACATCAATTTTCCTGTTTTTAAACCTTTGCTTTTCAATATCTCAGCAACTAAAGGTCGTATCAACAAAGTCCGAAGAAGCAAAATATAGAGAATTTTCTCAGCTTTTCAAAAATATTTTTCCAAAAGTGTGCAAACATGTGCACTAATTAAAAAAAAAAATGAAAAACTGCGACTATTTTCAAAAAAGTCACCTAAAAATGGATTTAACTTGAAACGGTGCACTTTATCAAAAATTCAGTAAAATACTTTTTGATTGCAAATTTGATTTTACATCGAAAAATGAAGTTGAAAAAATTTTGCTACCAATTTTTCGATTTTTTGAAAAAATCAGTATTGATTAAAAAAATCATAACTCAGTCAAAGATTTTTTGCACAACCTGGAAATTTCTGAAAAGTTGGCATTTTATGTCCTGTAAAACATATCAAAAAATAAAAAAAATTCAAAATAGTGTTTTTTTCAAATCAAATTTTAGTGATAAAGTTAAATAAAAAATCACCAAATTTTTTTACCGTGCATCATTTTTTTCCAGTGTAGTCCGTATCCATATCTACAACTTTGCCCAAGACACCAAATCGATTTAAAAATTCCTTCAAAAGATACAGATTTTTGAATTTTCATACATCATTTTTGTATGGACAGCTGCGAAATTTGTATGGAAAATTATATGGACAAACTAATGATGCCAAATGGGTTCTTTGGGCATACCGAAGGCACCAAAGTAGTTTCAGTCGGATTAAAAAATACAAAAATTAAAATTGAAGAAAAAAGACCGATTTCGTGGAGAATTGGTCAAAGACTAGATGAAATTTGTGTCCAAACCCTCGAATCAGCAATGGTTGGTGGAAGGCACCAACCATGTAAGTGGATTAAGTTAGTTTTTTCTCCAAGCCCTAGTCAAGTACTATAAACCGGGGTTACTTTGATAGGACTTAAAATTGTTTTTGGAATATTTTTCAACAAGTAAGTTTTTGCTCAAGATCATTATTTTTAAAACATGTACTAGGATAGGCCACACTAAGTCCATGCACTATTTCGGAAAACAAGTTTTTTCAACAGAGTTTAGAAAAATAGTTACGTTAAAAATTCTTTGTTCAAATTCCGGGGTGACTTTGAAAGTCATAGTTTTTCTTGTTTAAATCATATTTAAGATGTTCAAACATTATTTGTACGTGGGTAATTCTCTACCAACTCACACGAAATCGGGAAAAGTTGCCCCGACCCCTCTTCGATTTGCGTGAAACTTTGTCCTAAGGGGTAACTTTTGTCCCTGATCACGAAACCGAGGTCCGTTTTTTGATATCTCGTGACGGAGGGCGGTACGACCCTTCCATTTTTGTGAAAAAGAGGTGTTTTCAATAATTTGCAGCCTGAAACGGTGATGAGATAAATTTGGTGTCAAAGGGACTTTTGTGTAAATTAGACGCCCGATTTGATGGCGTACTCAAATTCCGAATAAACGTATTTTTCATCGAAAAAACACTAAAAAGTTTTAAAATTCTTCCATTTTCCGTTACTCGACTGCAAAAATTTTGGAACATGTCATTTTATGGGAAATTTAACGTACTTTTCGAATCTACATTGTCCCAAAGGGTCATTTTTCATTTAGAACAAAATTTTTCATTTTAAAATTTCGTGTTTTCTAACTTTGCAGGGTTATTTTTTAGAGTGTAACAATGTTCTACAAAGTTGTAGAGCAGACAATTACAAAATTTTGATGTATTGACATAAGGGGTTTGCTTATAAACATCACGAGTTATCGCGATTTTACGAAAAAAAGTTTTGAAAAAGTTGGTCGTCATCGATCATGGCCATTCATGGTCACCCGCGACAGACACGGACGACGAAACAAAGAGAAACGCAAAAAGTAACTTTTTCAAAACTTTTTTTCGTAAAATCGCGATAACTCGTGATGTTTATAAGCAAACCCCTTATGTCAATATATCAAAATTTTTGTAATTGTCTGCTCTACAACTTTGTAGAACATTGTTACACTCTAAAAAATAACCCTGCAAAGTTAGAAAAAACACGAAATTTTAAAATGAAAAATTTTGTTCTAAATGAAAAAATGACCCTTTTGGGACAATGTAGATTCGAAAAGTACGTTAAATTTCCCATAAAATGACATGTTCCAAAAATTTTTGCAGTCGAGTAACGGAAAATGGAAGAATTTTTAAAACTTTTTTAGTGTTTTTTTCGATGAAAAATACGTTTATTCGGAATTCTGAGTACGCCATCAAATCGGGCGTCTAATTTTACACAAAAGTCCCTTTGACACCAAATTTCTATCTCATCACCGTTTCAGGCTGCACATTATTGAAAAACACCTCTTTTTTCACATGTTCAAAAATGGAAGGGGTCGTACCGCCCCTCCGTCACGAGATATCAAAAAACGGACCTCGGTTTCGTGATCAGGGACAAAAGTTACCCCTTAGTACAAAGTTTCACGCAAATCGAAGAGGGGTCGGGGCAACTGCTGTGTGAGTTGGCGGAGAATTACCCACGTTGAAAAAAAAGTAGCGGATATAGTTTTTAAGAAAAAAAAAACAATATTTTTATTTAGTCAACAAAGTTTATAAGCTATTTAACAAAATTCATATAAATTTTAGGTAATTTTTTTCAAAAGTCAAAATTTTGCCTGAAATTTGTGAAAACTAGTTTTGTTTATAAAATTATCGATTTATATTGCATTTTATACTGAATTCGAAGCACGAATCAAAAGTTGCTACATTTGACATGAAATTTGTTCAGCTAAAATTGCCTATAAATCTGGAGATTTTTATTATTTACAAACATATTTAACCTCCTAGTGGAAAATTGTCCAAAGAATTCGAAAATATATTCCGTTTTCCAATTTGAAATCATGTTCATTGAGAAAATCATAACACTTTAAAAAGTTTTATATAATGACTTTCATCAACACTTTCTTAACTATAGTTAACTAACTATTTAAACTTATCAAAATTTTATGAAAAGTTCTTTTTGAGGTACTTTGGACATTTCTCTACCACGGTCAGTATGATTCTAAACCATTCCGTACGTATTTTAATTGTACTCTTCATTTTGCGGAAAAATTGCAAACCTATCAAAGTCACCCCGTTTTACTGTATTCTCTTTTAGTAAGTTTGTTTGAAATTTAAACAGGAGACTTCCCTTCTTTAATATTTTGTACGTATTTGTCATATATGATCAACTGTCAATGTGTTGCTTCTACTTTTTAGAACATCAGTAAAAAAAATTAAAGAAATTGTTTTAATAGAAATATTTATAATCGTTAAAAGTATGTATAATAAAATAAACAAGACCTCGGAATCGTTATTTACAAAAATAATATCAAAACTCAATTTTATCAAGGTTGTTAACTATAAAATTATCGAGGTTTATTTACGATATTTCTATTGAAAAAAAAAAATTAACCTGAGAATTTCGCTTTGTTTGTAAATTATGTTGAAATTATTAAAATTTTAGTGTCTTCGAAAACTGCAATATTTTGTGAAATTTTTTTGCAAAATAAACTCTAAAAATAGTTAAAAACCATACCAAACTCATTTGGTTAATTGAGAAAATTTGAGTATTTTTTGATTAAATACTTTTTTAAAACTAGAGCATCAAATTCCATGAACTGAGAAACAAAGTTTTAAACAGTGAAAATGCAAGCAAAATTTTCAAATTTTAAGTCCTTTAAAAAATCGGTATTTTGTGAAAATTTGAGTACATTTTTCAAAAAACTGTAAAAGAGTTAAAATGCATTCCATATTTCAAATCGATTGATACTCATATTTCAAATTTTGAAAATTGCACTACTTTGTGAAAATTTAAGTATTTTGTTAACAAATAGTGAAAATAAAAAAAAATCAAATATTGCAATTTTGCAAATATGAACGATTTTGTGTGAAAATGTAAGTGTTTCATTCAAAAATCTTCAAAATAGTGAAATTGCAGGCAACATTTTAAATCGTTTGATAACAATTTTGCAAACGATGAAAAATTCAAGCATTTTCGAAATAACAGTATTTTGTGAAAATTTTAGTATTTCATTCAAAAACAGTGAAAATGCTTAAAAATTTAAAACTCATTTGGTAATCAAACGAAAAATACAGTATTTTACTAAAATATGGTACTTTGTGAAAACTAGAGCATTTAATACTAAAAATACTAAAATTGTGACAAGCATACCAAATTTTGCTTTCTTTGATACTCATATTGCTATTTATGAAATTAGAGTATTTTCCAATAAATATGGTAATAATACGGTAATACGGTTGATAATCTCATTATCAAAAAAAAAAAAATCTTGGTGAATGCATTGGAAATTAACCCTTATATTAATGGCTAAAGTGCATTTTAGAAAGATTTTAAAAATTTATGGTAGTTCGTTATCGGCAATAAGATTATCTCCGATAGGACTATCGAAATTTCGATAACGATTACGATAACCATTATCGTTATGGTTAGGCGATAATATTATCGGTGATAATTCTTGATTAATAACCTTTATTTGTTTTTTTAATGGAAAATTACCAAATAAATGTCATATGAAGTTATAAGTTCATAATAGGTATAAGTGTTCGGCTTCAAATCAATTTCATTTAAATACATCTATGCTATTTGCGAAAAAAACATAAATTGCGGTTAAAAAAATGTGTTTTTATTCTTTTATTTTATAGCTAACACGATAGAAAACAGAAAACTCGCTTCGTTATTACAATCAAGCGGACTTTCTTCGAAGTCAATTCAAAACACACATTACGAGCCGATTACAGTTCAATCCCTACCCTAATCCCAGCCATTTTTCAACCACACTCTTGACTTTCCATTTTTTATTATTTCGATATAAATTATTTGCCTTTTGCTAAAAAAAAGAAAGAACCCTGGCCAACCAATTCTTGGTCACTTGGGACTGCTTCTGCTGCTCCTACTTGCGGTGGGTCCCAGAAGCAGCCTCCGAGGCCCATAAATTCCCGCGCAAACAAAGGCCTGAGTTTTGACAGCCAGGCTCGGCGGGAGGTCCTACCGTCGTCGTTGTCCTGGGCGTCCTTGCCATTGGACCACACTTGATTTATCGATAATAATCGTTTTTCAATAACCTTCGACCGTTCGCATATCTTCGCTGTTTGTTGTTGTTGAGTTTTGAAACGGCGAAAAAAGAAAAGGTTGTCCAGAACAGCTTACTCCAAGTCCATAAATTGCCGTCCGCACATTTTGGTCACCCAAAAGGTCACCCAAATTTCTAAAGAAAAACTACATTTTTGAAAAAGCCATCACTCGCGATATCATGTTTCCAGGAGAGCTTCTCCTCGAGATTGAAATAAAATCCCCGCTTTGTTGGTGTCCATCGTCCCTTAAGTGGAACCTTCGGCCAATTGTTGACCAACAACAAAGATGTCAACAATTCAATTGTTGACGGTGCCATGGCACTTTCTCCTCACGCCGGGGAACAAACTGGGGACATTTCGCGCTCCATGGTCGATGGCCAGATGGGATTCCGAAAGGATTCCATCACGAGCAGAAGTAAAAGAAGAAGCGCAAATCGCTTTAATTTATTAAGGTCTCAAATTTATTGCTTCAATTTTCTATTCAATCTAGGTTTATAGGATTTTTTCCCTCTTTTTGCCTTTTTTCTGCTAAAGGATGGTGTCTGGAAAAAATGGCATCTAAAATAGTGTTGGGTACTTTCCTCTGTTTGCATCAACACAAGAAGGGTTGGTTAACCGGGTGAAAGCAGTTAATCTTTAAGGACAAGCACTTTCATGCAAGAAATAAGACGTTAAGTTGAATGTACAATGCATTTATTTTGGTTGACTGTCTCAGCAAATGATTTGTTTTTGATTTTCTCTTTCTTTTTTTGATTTCAAAATATTTTTTTTTTTGACAAAGATATGAAATCATCTCTTTTGTCCGATTTTGTTTTTGTTTTACAGTCCAGACTCGATGACCCGAAGGCCTCGAAAAAATTTCACTTCGGATAATCTAGGCTTCTGATAATCGAGTGTGGACTGTATTCAGGTTCCATGTGATTGACTTTTTTTACAGAGAAAAAAAAAACAATTAATTATCTTTACTAACGAGCTAACAGACGGAAGATGGTTCAGCTAATCTTTCTGTTCCCGTTTGTATACGATGATCACACAAATCAGAACTGTGATTTTGGCAATCTATTCGAGAATTGATCTGCACAATTCTTTACACGTTCTTCGTATTTTTTTTCATTTGGAAGTTATATGATATTCATTATTATTTATAGGTGTTATTTGGAATAGGACCTCCAGTTTTTAGAAATGATTTTTAAATTCCTGAAAAATTCTCAGGAATGCTTAGCTTAAAGTATCCCACTTTGAGTTTATTTTATGTCGTTGTCAAATATTTTCTTTTTCCCACGCAATTCTCAGTAAAAACTCATCTGAAAGTGACTCATTACAGCCTTTTTTGTGTCCTGGTTTGCCTCTACTCCCATTGACCTAGAGTACTCATATTTGGGTCAGGTGCTAGTTTTATATTTACTAGAGGTGAGCAAAAAAAAAGCGAGCCAGTTTACTGAAAATAGCGAACAAAAAAAAATGAAATGGCAATTCTTTTTTAAACTCCGGTCATTTGAAAGAACCGTTTCAAGGCGGCATGATTTTCGTTATGAATATAATTTATTAAATTTCCAAAAAAATTTTCAACTAATTTTTTTTTTTTGAGAATCAAAAATACAAATTTCAAGTTATTTTTCTAAGCTTATCAACATTAATTCCAAAAGAAAATGATTTTCTAAACAAAATGAAAAAAAAATCATTGTAAAACTGATTGTACATCAAAGTATTACCGAAATACAAATTTGAGCATTTCAAATTGCATTATTTGTAAAATATTACCAAAAATCTACTGAAAAGTTTGGAGATTTGAAAAAAAAAATCCTTTTGTCCGATAAAACTTCAGCGTTTATAAAATAGAGTTCACAGTATATTTTCTCCAAATAAAATATCAGCATTAGTTCAATTCTTGCAGAAATAAACGCAATTTAAAAATTGATTGCAATTTTACCAGCATCCATCATCCTGGATGCCATTCAATTAATGTTAATCGAATGTTCTTTGATTTTTTCATAGAAAAATTTTGATCAAAAAATTAATTCATTTAAAATTATGTTAAAATAGTTTCAAAATTATATTAAAACTTATAAATTTCAACAACTTTTCAACTCTAGTTAACGTTTCTTTTTGAAAATATTCTTAGATGTTTCGTTGATCTTTATTCTCATAGGAATTGGCAAGCCAATTTGTAGAATAGTTAAAAGCAAATTGTAATGACAAGATAACTTAAATGCCAAACATTATTAAGAATTAAAGTTTAAACATAATATTTTTTTTATTGATATTAAATTAATTTAAATTGAATAGTTTTTTTAACTTTTTTTTTGATTATGAAATAAAAAATTGGAATCGGTTATTACATTATTTTACAAAACGAATAGAATTTTACAATTTTCAATGTTAGGAATAAAGTTCAGACTTGATTATTCAAAGTTTGTGTGTAAAGCTTTGGAATCGAATCACGGATTTTTTTTTGTATTTTTGTTTTATTGCTTTTAAAAGGAGAATTAGCGTTCAACGTATACGTTTTAGCTCAAGACTCACAGGAAAACATTTCTTTTTTTCGTTATTCGATAAGGCAATTGTAAATTTAATGTCAAGTTTATGTCTTTCAAAGTTCACCAAAATATCAGAGGGCAAAAAAAAACTATTAGTGAATATTCCAATACCATTTGCGCAATGAAAAACTGTACATTACATACATTTCAAACACATTGTTGAACGTTCATTTTCTTTTTTTAATCAAATAGGACACTGTAGGACCTTTTGCAAATTTTGAGCTTGGGGACCACAGATCGGAAAAAAGACATAAGAGCAGTTCTCTACGGAATCGGTCTTTTTTCTTTAATTTTAATTTTTGTATTTTTTAATCCGGCTGAAACTTTTTTGGTGCCTTCGGTATGCCCAAAGAAGCCATTTCGCATCATTAGTTTGTCCATATAAATTTCCATACAAATTTGGCAGCTGTCCATACAAAAATGATATGTGAAAATTCAAAAATCTGTATCTTTTGAAGGAATTTTTTGATCGAGTTGGTGTCTTCGACAAAGTTGTAGGTATGGATATGAACTACACTGAAAAAAAAATGCTACACGGAAAAAAAATTTGGTGATTTTTTATTTAACTTTTTGTCACTAAAACTTGATTTGCAAAAAAACACTATTTTTATTTTTTTTTTTTATTTTTTGATATGTTTTAGAGGACATAAAATGCCAACTTTTCAGAAATTTCCAGAATGGGCAAAAAATCTTTGACCGAGTTATGATTTTTTGAATCAATACAGATTTTTTCAAAAAATCGAAATATCGGTCGCAAAATTTTTTCAACTTCATTTTTCGATGTAAAATCGAATTTGCAATCAAAAAGTACTATGATGAATTTTTGATAAAGTGCACCGTTTTCAAGTTATAGCCATTTTTAGGTAACTTTTTTGAAAATTGTCGCAGTTTTTAATTTTTTATAATTAGTGCCCATGTTTGCCCACCTTTGAAAAAAATATTTTTGAAAAGCTGAGAAAATTCTCTATAATTTGCTTTATCGAACTTTGTTGATGCGACCCATAGTTGCTGAGATATTGCTATGCAAAGGCTAAAAAACAGGAAAATTGATGTTTTCTAAGTCTCACCCAAACAACCCAACATTTTCTAATGTCGATATCTCAGCAACTATAGGTCCGATTTACAATGTTAAAACATGAAACATTCGTGAAATTTTCCGATGTTTTCGAAAACATTATTTTCAAAATTTTAAAATCAAGACTAACATTTTAAAAGGGGGTAATATTGAATGTTTGGCCTTTTTGAAATGTTAGTCTTGATTTGAAAATTGTGAAAATAATGTTTTCGAAAAGATCGGAAATCGACATTAAAAAATGGTGGGCTGTTTGGGTGAGACTTAGAAAACGTCAATTTTCCTGTTTTTAAACCTTTGCATTTCAATATCTCAGCAACTAAAGGTCGTATCAACAATGTCCGGAATAGCAAAATATAGAAAATTTTCTCAAACCTCTTTTTACGCGAATTTTGGTTCTCGCGTAAAAAAAAATCGCGTAAAAAAAGTTCGCGCTATTTTGAATTTTTCGCGTAAAAAGAGTTCGCGCTATTTTGAATTGCTCGCGTAAAAAGAGTTTTCAGTATTTTTGAGTTTTATAAAGTATTATATATTTTTTAATAATAATATTGTAATTCCAGGTTATTCAAAATAGCTTCAGTGACCTGCGCTGTATATTTTACAGCAGGTTGGGATGTTCTGGGTTATCCAAGAACTTCCGGAAGTAATGAACTGATTATCTACCTGTTCAACAAGGGTGTGTACCAGTGTATCCACCATCGTAATAATTGCAGGTAGCTTCCGTTACCTACGATGGTTACCTTGTGATCTGTTGGAATGTACTAGGTCATCCAAGAACTCCCGGAAGTTATGGCCTGGATATCTACCTGATCAACGGGGGTCTATATGACTATATTATCCATCGGTATAGCTTCAGGTAGCTTCAGTGGACCACGATGGACATTCTGTGGCATGTTGTATTGTTTTGGGTCATCCACGAACTCCCGGAAATTATTGCCTGGATATCTACCTGTTCAACGGGGGTCTGTATGCCCATATTAACCAGCGGTATAGCTTCAGGTAGCTTCAGTGGACCACGGTGGACACTCTGCAGCATGTTGAATTGTTTTGGGTCATCCAAGAACTCCCGGAAGTCATGTCCTAGATATCTACCTGATCAACGGGGATCTGTATGGGTGAATTAACCATCGGTATAGCTTTAGATAGCTTCAGTGGACCACGATGGACACTCTGTGGCATGTTGGTTTGTTTTGGGTCATCCTGGAACTCCCGGATGTCATGGCCTGGATATCTATCGGATCAACGGGTGTCTATATGGGTGAATTAACCATCGGTATAGCTTCAGGTAGCTTCAGTGAGCCACGATGGACTCTCTGCGATCTGTTAGAATGTACGAGGTCATCCAGGAACTCCCGGAAGTCATGGCCTGGATATCTACCTGATCAACGGGGATCTGTATGGGTGAATTAACCATCGGTATAGCTTCAGGTAGCTTCAGTGAGCCACGATGGACTCTCTGCGATCTATTAGAATGTACGAGGTCATCCAGGAACTCCCGGAAGTCATGGCCTGGATATCTACCTGATCAATGGGGTCTGTATGGTTATATCAACCATCGGTGTAACTTCAGATAGCTTCAGTGGACCACGATGGGCATTCTGTGGCATGTTGGATTGTTTTGGGCCATCCAGGAACTCCCGGAAGTCCTGGCCTGGATATTTTCCTGATCAACGCATAAATGTCCCATTAGAATTAGCATTCGCATTTGAGGACGAGTTCCTGGATGTCTCAACACAATCTAACATGTCACAAATTGTCCATCGTGGGCCACTGAAGCTACTTGCAGGTATACCGCTGGATAATATACCCATATAGACCTCCTTTGATCAATTAGATATCCAGGTCATAACTTCCGGGTGTTCCTGGATGACCCAAAACAACACACGCAGAGTGCCCATCGTGGTCCACTGAAGCTACCTGAAGCTATACCGATGGTTAATATACAGACCCCGTTGATCAGGTAGATATCCAGGCCATGACTTCCGGGAGTTTCTGGGTGACCCAAAACAATCCAACTTGCTGCAGAGTGTCCATCGTGGTCCGCTGAAGCTGAAGCTATACCGATGGTTAATATAGCGATATGGACTCCCGATGATCAGGTAGATATCCAGGCCATGACTTCCGGGAGTTCCTGGATGACCTCGTACACATCGCGAGTCTATCGTGGCTCACTGAAGCTACCTGAAGCTATACCGATGGTTAATATAGCCATACAGACCCCCGTTGATCAGGTAGATATCCAGGCCATGACTTCCGGGAGTTCCTGGGTGACCCAAAACAATCCAACTTGCCGCAGAGTGTCCATCGTGGTCCGCTGAAGCTACCTCTAGCTATACCAATGGTTAATATAGCCATATAGACTCCCGTTGATCAGGTAGATATCCAGGCCATGACTTCCGGGAGTTCCTGGATGACCTCGTACATTCTAACAGATCGCAGAGAGTCCATCGTGGCTCACTGAAGCTACCTGAAGCTATATCGATGGTGAATACACCGGTACAAACACCCGTTGAACAGATAGATATTCTATTCGTGACTTCCGGATGTTCTTAGTTGTCCAGAACATCCTAATATGATGCAGAGTATACCGAAGCTACTGATGGTAAAAACCCTGATTGTGGTCCCCGTTGAACAGGAAGATATGACCATAATGGTTAAGACTTCCGACAGTTTAAAATCGGACCGCGTTATTTTGAATTTTTCGCGTAAAAAAAACCGCGTAAAAAAAATTTCGCGCAAAAGGAGGTCGCGTAAAAAGAGGTTTGACTGTATAATATATTTAAGAGGTCAAAATGTTAAAAAAATATACGAAAACACATGACTACCTTATCGTCCAATCCTTTTTGAAAAATGGACAAAAATAAAATTTTAAGAATAATAATTTTTATGCTACTGTTTTGATTTTTCGAAGTGTGGAATATTTTGCAAACAAATGTTGCTTTGTAAAAGTGACATTTCAAAAATATATTAAGTCTGTGGAAATGTAAGCCACCATAAACTCTTCTCCAGCTCTCCTGATATTACCTTCTCGAACTACTTTCCTTCAGTTGAATCCAGTAGCTTAACGTGGCGGGTAGAACACCAGCTGTAGCCCGTTGAAACTTGTTAGCAGGACAAAAACTAGCAACACAGAAGTTGGAAGCTATGGTTAGAGAGGAATGTGTCTGCTTTTGCTCTCCGATTCATCGATAAAGGCTCTCCATGTAGTGCAAAGTCAATCAGCAAGTAGGTGTGTGTGTGAGAGCTGATTGCTTGATGAATTTTGATTGATTACGAAGGGTTAGTTTTTAATTAAATCAGTAAGACTGATGGTATCGACGAGGCCTTGTAGGGATTCATGAAAGTCAAATTGATTTATTTCAAAACTTCAAAGACATATTATTATAAATTCACTACAATCGGCAGGAAACAGCGGCAATTTTCAATTGCAATGATTTCCTGCTGTTTAAAAGTTCCCACAAATCAGCAAAATTTATAATAGCAAAAAAACCGCACACCTTTCTTCCTCTTGCCACAAGCAACCCAAAAAAATCAAAATCATAAAGTGAGCGGAAGAAACGTTTAGTTCCACAGTGAAAGAAAAGTGTGCACACGAAGAGTTGACCGAAAAAAAATCGTTTATAGCAAAAGGACGGAAATATTCCTTAATAAAGATGAATAAAAAACAGGAAGCAAGCTTGATTCCGGCCGGCCCAGGTTTGCAATTTCTTTACTCCTTTCATAAATGACGTCGACGATGATGATGAGGACGAGCCGTGAAATGATTCGAAACAGGATTCAAGTCGTTTTTTTTTACTTCAATCCGGGCTCGAGAATAAAAATCAAAGAACGAAAGAGCAAAAAGCCAGAATAAACCACATCCTTTTTTGGCACACACCCTTTTACAAAAAAAAAAAACCATCATTCTCTGTCAGCTTGCGCTCATAACCTCAATTCTTGCAAGTGTCAGGCAAGTCCACCCGTCATCATCGCCATCAGCATCCTGTGAGTGAGTGTGTGCACGCTTAAGCTTAAGAAGCGGCTATCCATTTGGTGAAGAGATTTTTGCAAGGCGCCAAGCAAAACACACTCCTCAGCAGCACTCTCCACACTAAAAGAGGGGATGGTTTTCCGCTGTGATGGTGTGTGAAAATATCGTAGAAAAATCAGTGAAAGGATGTTTTGCCTTGGAATGGCTCTGTGATATAGATCACTACTGCGATGGCATCTGGAATGGAGCTGGAATGGTTTTTGCTGCAGGGAGGGAAGGGTAAATGTAAATATGATTCCAGGGTGCTTCCTGTTTTGAATGTTGGGACATTCACGCGTTGCGTCCAGGAATGGCACATAAATAAACATTTTTCTAAACTTTATAAAATGAGCAGTTCTTCAGATTTCGGTCATTTGATTTATTTTGTATTTTTTAATCCGACTGAAACTTTTTTGGTGACTTCGGTGTGCCCAAAGCAGCCATTTTGCATCGTTAATTTGTCCATATAATTATCCATACAAATTTGGCAGCTGTCCATACAAAAATGATGTATGAAAATTCAAAAATCTGTATCTTTTGAAGAATTTTTTTGATCGATTTGGTGTCTTCGGCAAAGTTGTAGGTATGGATAAGGACTACACTGAAAAAAAATGATACACGGTACAAAAATTTTGATTTTTTATTTAACTTTTTGTCGCAAAAACTTCATTTGCAAAAAAACACTATTTTTTCATTTTTTGATATGTTTTAGAGGACATCAAATGTCAACTTTTCAGAAATTTCCAGGTTGTGTAAAAAATCTTTTAACGAGTTATGAACTTTGAATCAAGGAGCGGCCGTGGCTGACTGGTTACGGTGTTCGTTTTGCAAGCGAATGGTTCTGGGTTCGATGCTCATCTGCTCCCAACGAGAAAGATTAGAACACAGAAATTAGAAATGATGAATATGAACGAAAAATCAAATTCGATCGAGGCGGGGTTCGATCCCCCGTCCATTGGGTTGGTAAGCAAAAATGCTTACCACTAGGCCATGACGACTTGGTGAACCTGGACTGGAATTAGGAATACTGTTACAGAGAGCGAGTTGTAGCGCTATAACCACGGCAATAGTTTCCAGGGCATTCGTGGAAATACAATAGGGGAATGGCGTCGCTATTTTTCGACCATGTTTTCCACTTTTTCTCATCGAAACCGACAATTTTATCGATTTCATTTTGCTGGGCGAGATAGGACGCCGTCTATTTTTAGACGATGACTCAGCACTTTTCCACTCTTGCGCTTAAAAAAACCAGATGTCAGCACGATGTAACGCCACGTCCCTATGTCCCATCCCAGAGGGTCCCGGAGTACCAAACCTTCTTAGCATGGTGCTCCCAACGAATACAACCAAATCTCGGAGCGTATGGTGGTGTGTCCCTACGCTTCCTCCCCAGTCGATTCAGAATTGTGTTGTTGTTCGAACACTTAGTGCTCAAACTCAACCCAATTACAAATCATCTCTGCGATACGGCTTTACGCAGTAGGCCTGGCCGCTTTAACGCTTGTGATGTCTCAATGCATTTCAATGCAATGGCACACTACAAATGTTAATAAATGACAAGAAGAGTGCTAGGCGTCATCTAACCTAAGGCACTCTCCACGATCTCTTCGAAAAGATTGGCTGCGCTAGGGTCTGATTAGATTAGATTAGATTAGATTAGATAACGAGTTATGAACTTTGAATCAATACTGATTTTTTTTCAAAAAATCTAAATATTGGTCGCAAAACATTTTCAACTCCATTTTTCGATGTAAAATCAAATTTGCAATCAAAAATTACTGCAGTGAAATTTTGACAAAATGTACCGTTTTCAAGATAAAGCCAATTTTAAATAACTTTTTTGAAAATAGTAGCAGTTTTTCTTTTTTTTTAAATTGGTACACATGTTTGCCCACTTTTAAAAAAAATATGTTTAAAGGCTTAGAAAGTTCTCTTTTTTTTTTTGCTTTTTTGAACTTTGTTGATACGACCCTTAGTTGCTGAGATATGCCATGCAAAGGTTTAAAAACAGGAAAATTTCTAAGTCTCACCCAAACAACCCACCATTTTCTAACGACGATATCACAGCAACTAATTGTTCGATTTACGATGTTAAAACATGAAACATTCGAGAAATTTTCCGATCTTTTTTGAAAAAAATCAAATGTTTGGCCCTTTAAAAATGTTAGTCTTGGTTAAAAAAAAGGAAAATATTGTTTTCGAATAGACAGGAACCTTTCACGAATGTTTCATGTTTTCTGAAAATTTGGCATTTGCTGTAATCTTCATATCAGAAAAAGAAAAAAATAAAAATAACTTTTTTTTTGCAAATCAAGTTTTAGTGAGAAAAAGTTAAATAAAAAATCACCAACATTTTTTTTCCTTGTATCATTTTTTCCAACAACAATTTTGGCTGCTGTCCATACAAAAATGGTATGTAAATATTCAAACAGCTGTAACTTTGAGGGAGTTTCTGATCAATTTGGTGTCTTCGGCAAAATTTTAGGTATTGTTGAGGAGTTTTGAGAAAAAAATAGACACACGGAAAAAAATTTGCAGATTTTTTACTCAACTTTTTTTTTAACTAAAACTCAATTTCCCAAAATACGTATTTTTTAATTTTCGAGATTTTTTGATATGTTTTAGGGGACAAAAATCCGCAACTTTTGAGCCTCAGAGAAACATGGTCAAAAAATCTGATGCCGAGTTATAGATTTTTGAAAAAACAGTGATCTTTGGAAAAAATTGAAGTTTCATGCAAAAACAAGTTTGACATTATTTTTTAATGCAAAATTGATATTGCAATCGAAAAATACTTTACAGATTTTTTGATAAAGGGCTCCGTTTTCAAGATATAGCCATCGAAAGTTTAATTTTAGCGAAATATTTGCAGATTTTCAATTTTTAAAAATAGTGACCATGAGTGACCGTTTCTAAAAATATTTTTTTTAAAAAGTTCAGAATTGCTATAAAATTGTCAAAGAGACATTGAAGATTGGACCTCGGGTTGCTGACATAGAGCCGCTTTAAGAAAAAGAAACACGAAAATTGAAGTTTTCTTAATCTCACCAAAACAACCCACCATTTTCTAATGACCATATCTCAGCAAATAATGGTCTGATTTTCAATGGTAACACATGAAAAATTCGTGAAATTTTCCGATCTTTTCGTAAAAAATATTTTTATTTTTTTTAAATCAAGACTGCCATTTTAAATGGGCGTAATATTCAATGTTTGGCCCTTTTAAAATGTTAGTCTTAATTTAAAAATCCTTCGAATGCTAAAAATGTTCTCATAACTTTCAAATCAGCCTCAACATTTGAAAAGGATAAAAAAAAACTTATTTTCGTTCATTAGCTAAACGAATTTTGAAAAACTTGTGCCACAACATCATCGAACAACATGTCATCGAAAACGTATCCAAAAATGATAATTTTCAAAAATGGATTCGAACAGTGCCAGTTTTTTTTAATGATCAATACATTCAAAGATCAAAAACCTAAAAAAACTAAAAATAAATAATAGTAGTTTATGCAACAAGTTGCAATAAGAAGATTATTTCAGCATGAGTCATAAAAAAACCTCGTTGGATAAATACGATGAGTGCTGAAAAAATCATGTTTGGTAACGAGTTGTTTACAACAATTTTTGCCATTTCAAAAAACGATTCTAGAATAGAATTGTGTGTCAAACGTTCATTTATTTAGTAAATTCACCGTTCAAAACAGAAAACTATTGAAAAATGTTACTTTTCAATACAAGTGTTGAAATTTCAATTTTTCAGCACCCATTACAGTGCTGGAAAGTAGAACTTTTCAGCACTGGTATTGAAAGGTATTAATTTTCCTTTCTGTTATTTTTGGTAGGGAAAAGTAGGCCGTTTCGTTTCTCCAAAAGGACAAGAAAAGTTAACAGTGTAATAGTGGAACAGCAAAAAAAAATTTTTTTTAGTTTTATCATGCTTTTTTGGACATTTAAGAGACCCCTCAAATCTGTGTATCGCATATTTTTGCACTTTCCCTATTCTTAGGACAATAAAACCGAAAGAAAGCAAATCTGTTATCATTCCCAAATGCCCCCCTCGTCTTCACACTCCAACTTTTATTCAAACTACCCCTTAAAAGTCGAAGCCCAACCACCCATTCGGAAAGCATGTTGCCCACATTTCTACTGCAATCCCCAAACTCTCAAATGTATGCCCGAAAGATACAGTTTGGGAAAAGATGATGAAAAATGCCGATACAGTTTTTATCCCTCCGAAAAAAAGGATTCCAGCAAATAAAGCGAGGTCTCTCGCAACCATGGCAAAAATGGCGGGAAAGCTTTATTGCCCCGAAAGGCATATGGTGCATTTATTATTGGCTTTGGATTGGCCAGAGAAAAAAAAAACGCGCGCGCCCAGCAAGGCCTATAAAAATGTACCTATTCAGGCGGGGTTCGATATCAATATGGAGCTGCTGCTGGACGAGTCCTGCTCTGATGATGGTGCGAGGAATCGAATTTTGGCTGGGAAGTGGGTCAGTAGGGAATGGCCAGTTTTATTATTTGCTGACAAAATTGGACGCTGTCAGCAGGAGTGAGGGCCAGAATTGGTTTGTTTAAATTGGATTGATACGGAACTGATTGGCCTAGGAGCGATTTGATGGGGTTTTCATTGAGTGATTTTACTTTTGAGGTGTTTGATTTTTACTTTCCAAGCCGTTTGATCCGAGCGCTTATCATCGAGTATTTGAAATAAAACAAATCTTCACTAGTTTTCTTTTGTTTCAGTCTAGTTTCTTTTTTGCGACTTCGAATTTATTTTTCCGGTTTTTGAGTTTAATGATTTTTCATTAAAGAAATTTTTCTCGAAGCAGGCGTTCTATTTAGATTGAAGTACTTTTTTTCTTTATTTATCTGAACTTTTGTGTCTCTATAAACAACATGCTCAATCATTGCATCGGCATACCCGGGCAGATGGTAATAAAATAGTAGTTTATGCAACAAGTTGCAAAAAGAGGATTTTTTCAGCACGAGTCGTACATTTATCCAACGAGGTTCACCGAGTTGGATAAATACGAAGAGTGCTGAAAAAATCAAGTTTTGCAACGAGTTCCATACAACATTTTTTGCAATTCCAAAAAACACACACTGAGTGAAATTTTATGTCAAATTTTCATGTATTTTGTCAATAAATCGTTTGAATCAAAAAAATGTTAAAAAGTGTTACTTTTCGAAACAAGTGCTGAAATGCTTTTCAGCATTTATTTTGAAAAGTGTTGCTATTCGATTCTGTTATTTTTTGGTACAGAAAAGTAGGCTACCCGGACAGACGGTAATAACAAAATTCATGTCATTTCAATAACAAATACTGTTAAAATAACAGAAATTGTTATGGAATCTTCTTGAAAAATCCATTTTTGCATAAGGGTATAATAACAGTTTATGTTATCATGACAAATTTTGTTATTGGTCTGATATTGGTTGAAATCCAAAACAACTTTGGAATAACATTTCTTGTTATGGAAGAATATCTCCAAATGTTATTGGGATGATCCGATTAGTTGTTAAAATAACAAAAAATAATAACAAAGATTTGTTCGAAGAATAACTAAAAATGTTATTAGTCTGTTATTACAATAACAATCCAATAACAAAAAAATCATAACGATGAATAACAAATCTTGTTATAAATAACATATAATGTTATTGGGCTAGTATTTTCAAATAACAAAAAATGTTATTCCCAGGTTATTTCCGTCTGCTCGGGTATTTCGTTGTTCAAGAATGAGACACTTTTGGTTTTCAACTTTCAACGATTTTTCTAATTTTTTCATCAGCATGTCTTAATGAGCTTTAAGTTGCATTATCATTCTTTTAATGTGTTCTAACATTGACAAAAATATGAGATCGATCCGACATCTACAGCCAGAGTTATTCAACTGTCTCATTGTAGACGCACTTGGCAGGAACAATGAGACACTCTACGAAAATCAACATTTTTCTAGGAAAACATCATGTTTTTGTATTGTTCCATTGCAGGTGACTTGCCTTGAACATTTTAGAGCAATTTTGCCAACATGAAACTTTTAATAACAAAAGTTACACTAAAAAGTATTTAAATTTTGTAAAATCCATATATTAATACCAAATAACTTTGTATTTTTGGTTAAATGAAGTTAAAACTCTATAAATATGCCAAAAATTACTTTCAATTAAATGAAGAAAAATCAATGTGTCTCATTGTTACCCATGGGCTGAAATGAGTGGGGAACAATGAGACAGTCCTGGATTCTGGGTGTATTCTAAATTTTGGCCAAATCCAATGAAAGGACATTGTAGCCCAACTTAATCCCTATGGAATGTCGAAAGACATTTGAAGAAATATTAGTTTTGGTGTTAATGGCAGCCTACGAGCGAAAAAGTATTTTTTGTCCATGATTTACTTTTACACCCCAGAATCAATTATTTATGAATTACTTTTCAAGGGAGCGTCCATAACCAAAGCCACTTATATGGCAGACGTGTATCCAGTAGACACACCTTTCCCCCAAATATGAGACTGATTGGTTGAAACTACGACTTGTGAGAGCCATTTTATCATTGTTCCCCGTGTCTCATTGATGACTACTCTACCCTAAGTAGTTTCACGACGGAATTGCAAAAAAATTCATGCCATTTCAATAACAAATACTGTTAAAATAACAAAAAGTGATATTGAATCTTCTTGAAAAATCCATTTTTGCATAAGAGTTTTATAATACTTTATGTTATCATAACAAAATTTGTTATTAGTCTGGTATTGATTAAATCCCAAAACAACTTGGAGATAACATTTTTTGTTATGGAAAGATAACTTCAACTGTTTTTGGGATGATCGGATAAGTTGTTAAAATACCAAATAATACTAACAAAGATTTGTTCGAAGAATAACTAAAAATGTTATTAATCTGTTATTACAATAACAATCCAATAACAACAAAAAATCATAACGGCGAATAACGAAACTTGTTATAAATAACATAAAATATTATCGGCCTAGTATTTTCAAATATCTAAAAATGTTATTACCAAGTTATTACCGTCTGCTCGGCAACAAAATAAAAATTGAGGATCATTTAAAAAAACAGTTTTTTGTCAAAAGAAAATATTTAATATTTTTCGTTACTTAGCAAATTTTGTAAATTTACGTATCTTTTCATGGAATTTTACTATTTACAAAAATTAAAGTAGAATAATATCAATATTTATTCATTAATCCTAGCAAAGATGTTGAGAATGTTAAAGAGAATTTTAAAAATAATAACAATATTCAATTTAAACAAATTACAAGAACAATACGCTGCTCTGCAGAAAAAGATAATTCAAGGGAAAGCAAACCAGCTTTTAATATTACTTTCAGAGTTATAGATTTTCAAAAGTGTTTCAAATGCTCTAAACAAATCCTGGATTTCTGTTCAAAATCAAAGGTTAATTTAAGATGAACAAAAGTTTTTTTATGTTTACCCTTAGAAATTGATTTGAATTGATGCAAAATAAGAAAACAAAATGTTTTTAAAGTCTTTCCTAATGAGTCGTTTTTAACAGTACATAATTAGTTCAAAATTTGCATTCATTTAAAAATGCAAATTTAATTTCAAAAATCATTCGAATGAAAGTTTTAGTAGAAAAATTATTCGAACCAAAAATAAAAAAGAAAAGATGTGCAACAATAGGAGATTGTTGTTGAAAATAATTGTGATGAAGATTAACTTCTTGTTTAGTTTTGTTAAAAGTCACTAAAAAGCCTTCATTTCTCAACTGATTATGCTTTTTTTTATTTGTTTTCTGTTCATTTCATTTAAAATAATACAAAAAATGCGTCAGATACGGTTTTCAACCAGTAAGCCTTCATTTAGTTTATTTACTTGTTTTATTTTGTAGAAAAAGGGACATAAAAATCAAAATATCACCGCTTTTTTGAGAAATGTTACATCAAAACAATGCGTTAAGTGTGAAATAAAACAGAAACTGGTGAAAATTTTACCAGTTTCTGATGTAAAACTACACATTTTTTGACAGAACATCAGTCATCATTCCAAGGTTTAATATGATCATGTTTTTCTGTGTCTAAAATAATTTATCAGATAATGTGAAATCTCAAAACCATTAGTCAGACAAGTGAAGTTTTGAACAGAAAATTGTAATAACATGCAATTTTAATTTTTTTTGTCTATTTTCTCTGTAAATTTAAAACTTTACATTTATAAATATAATCTTTTTAATTAATTCCAAAGTCTAAAAAAGCATTGTTTGACTTTTGAGTAATTCTTGAAGAATTTGACCATTTTGTATTTTGTTTTTTTTTTTTTTTTTTTTTTTTCAAACCTTGTAGAGGGCTTTCCAGTGCCAAAAAAAGCGACTTTGCATCATTGGTTCGTTCAAACAACAAATCTAATAAATTTGGCAACTTTTCTTTTGAAAAATGATCAAAATAAAAATACTTTTAAAACCGTACCTTGAGACCGAAATTTCTAATGTTTTTGGCAAAGTTGTTGATAAAGGTAAGGAAAATTCTAGAAACAATGAAACAGGTAACTCCTTACAGAATTTATTCATTTTTTCTTTATTTTTTCAAGAAAGAGATCGATCAGCATAAAAAAATTTGTTTTATGGTTATGTTCTTAACAGATTTTTAAAAGACTTTTTTTGAGGTTTGCAAAGGCAACGAATAGTTCAGCATCATGATCATAATTTTTGGAAAACTTTTGAAAGGGGTCAACAAAAAAAAATTGAAAGAAAACACCATCTGTAAGTTTTTAGTTAGGTTTTCACTAGTTTACTGCATTTTTGTACTATTTCATTTTTAATTTTCCATGGTTTTCCGATGTTTTTCGTAAAGTTCATAAAATTACCATTAACTTTTTTCTAAATAACTTTAAGATTGGAACTCAGTCACAAAAAGAAATTAAAAGGAGTTTTCTGATCATACTTGAAAAGCACTGAATCTCAGAAACTGATGATATGATTTTCTATGTCAACTAACTAACATTAAATATTTATTTTTGATAAAAATAAAATCAAAATTTTAATTTCAAGACCAACATCTGGAAAAAAAAAATCATAAAAGTTGAAACAACGGGATTTTTGTTTTCAAAGATAATAATAATTCAATTTTATTCGCATTTAAAAAAAGGGAATAAAATTACATCAAAATTTGATAAATTTTCTTCCTTATTTGCAGCTTTTTTGTAGAACTGCAATTTAAAACTAAATTTTCAAGATGCTTCTGCTTAAAGTCAAACCAAAAAACCATTTCGCAGAAAAGCCCTCACATGCCCTCGACCACTTAATCCACAACTCCCTTTCGCTCTCCCTTGTCTTATCTTCACCACCTTCCAGACAACATAATTCCTGCAAGTATCACTTTCGTCCATCCACAATCCACAACCACACGACCAACCAAAGTCCGAAAATTCCCGACGACCGCCGTTCCGGGCAGGTGCAATATTTTTTTTTATGATTTTGATTGAATTTAATTTTCTGCCGGTTTGCCTTCGCCGTGCCGTTCTTGGGTCAATTTTTCGTTGTTGTTGCGTTGTGTTTTGTCCATAAAACGTGGCTCTTGCCGTCAAGTCTTGCGAGAGACGTCATCGTTTGAGGCACTTTTATCGGGGGCCACTTTAAAGGAAGGCGATGCGTCTCCGACGAACTGATAAGAGACGAACCTCTTGGCGCCCTGCTCTGATGGAGGGATGTTTGTGTTTATGTTTTTTTTTGTGTACGGGGATGGATACAAACATCGAAGCATGGTGTCTGTCAGACGACATATTCGATACGGAAAAAGGGAAAACATGAGCCTCTTCACGGGCTGGCAGTATATCTCTATTTTGGAAGCAGGGGTCAGTGGGGTAAAACTTTAAGAGTTTGAAAAATTTGAAAATGGAATATTTATGTCAGTTTAGTCGTTGACAGTGCCTCCTAAGCCATGATGCTATGAAAGAGGACTAGATCATCTATCTGTCGTCATGCCTTCCGAGCAACGAAGCTCTGTTGAAATCCTTTCGATCGTACTGAAATTCTTAACACTTATATTTATTAGAACTAAGTTAATAAGCCACCGACGTGCCTTTCGATCAGTAATGTCATAGAAAGGGCATCGTTAGTCGATACAAACCTTACTCTTCTAGCTTTTGTTCATACTAAAACTGTAAAAAATGTTTGCTGATTTCACCCCAACTAGCCCAATCGCAAACACTAGGCAGAATGTTGTGTCTTCTCCAGAGTGCCCCAAAGGATAACACACAACAAACAATAATAAATGCACGGTTTCCACTCCACAGTATCATTAGAAGGCTTCGGCACAGTCAAGGTTCCAAAGATAAGCCCGCGCCTCGAAAGTGAACAAACCCCGAAAAACAAAAACAAAAACCGCTTCGAAAGATGCAGCCTCGTGGTTGGTTGGCACGACCGGCCAGGTGCAATTTTTCGGCTTTCCACAGCCGAAAACGAGTTTCCACTTGCCGGTGCAGTCGTTTGTTTTCTGATTTTGGAGTCTTTCTCTCGAGAAGGTTTGGCGGCGTGGTTCGGGTTTTTTTATGATTTGGCGTCGTTTTTTGTTTTAAGTTTATGCTTCGCTGGAATTGCTTTTTCGAGAGAGCTGCCTGCAGCCAGCTATCATCCAATTTGAAGGAAGGAAAAATGCACTTTTCGAAACATTTGCCGGCTGCAAATCGCTGATGCGTTATTTTCAAGTGGATTTGAGAAATGGGATCAGGTGTTTTTTTAATAATTTATTTGGATGAAATGTTAAAGAAAACAAATGTTTAGATGAATAGATTAATTTTCATTAAAATCATTTAGGATAAGAGTCCTATCAATTATGTAGAAAATGTAACTATTAAATTTTAAAATTGCTATCATTTATTCAAGAAGATCTAACGGTTAAGAGCGAGACCACAAGCAAAGCAAACCTATCTCGCAGTGACCTCAAAAATGTGCCTGGAATATTCGGTGGTTATTTGGACATATATAACTAGCATCTGAGTCAATTATGAGCAAATTTAGTTCAATAGAAAGTGTGGTAACGGTACTCAAAGTTTGAACGCTTGAAACCCCAACAATCTCAGGCAAAATTACGCCCCCTGATTTTTCAGACCATTTTTGAAAGGGAGCGGAAAAAATCAATTTTTAAGTAGATTATAATTTTTTTTAAATATTAGTAGATCCTAAGTTAGGATTCCTAACTGTGGACTTGAACGATAAAAAATATGATCAAAATTTGAGAAATAATTTTAGTACAGTTATGCCTCGGTTTTGCACGCCTCGGTTCTGCACTGCCCCGGTTTTGCACCGTTCAGCTGCCTCGGTTAAGCACGGCCCAGTGCTTAACTGAAGCAAAGAGCTCATGGGTTTTTGGCTATATGGGAGACATTGGCTTTAATCGTGTGAAAAATCATGCAAACATCAAAAAATTATAGTGTTTTGGAATCGGGATGATTTTAGTTATCCATTAAAATTATTATTTCATGAAAATTTTCACAAAAATATGTTTTTTTCTGTATTTCGAAAATGCGTTTTTTTTTCTCAAAAGAATCCAAAACTATAGTGTTATTGGAATATGGGTATCAAATGATCAGGTTTTTTCAGACATTTCGGATATAATGACAAATTTTTTAGAAAATACTCAAAATTTTCACAAAACTACGTTTTTTTTCGAAAAAAATACTCAAAATTACAATTTTTACAATATGGGTATTAAACGATCGGGTTTTTTTTTCAAACTTTTCGAATGTAATAACAATATTTTTAGAAAATACTCTAATTTTTAATAAAATACTCAAAATTTCCGTTTTTACATTGTGGGTATCAAACAATCGGGATTTTTGCATACATTTCGAATGTAATAACAATATTTTTTTGAAAATACTCAAAATTTTCACAAAACTACGTATTTTTGTAAAAAATTTCAAAAATCCAGTTTGAATTTTTTTTTTTCAAAAAGACGTAGTTTTGTGAAAATTTTGAGTATTTTCTAAAAATGTTGTTATTACATCCAAAATGTATGAAAAAAACCTGATCATTTGATACCCATATTGCAATAACAATATATTTTTGGTTGCTTTAGAGAAAAAATGCATTTTCGAAATACAAGGAAAATACATATTTTTGTGAAAATTTTCATGAAATAATGACATCATCCCAATTTCAAAACACTATAATTTTTTGATGTTTGCATGATTTTTCGTACGATTAAAGCCAATGTCTCCCATATAGCCAAAATCCCATCAGCTCTGTGCCACGGTTATGTACGCCTCGGTTTTGCATCCCCCATATGCGGTGCTAAACCGAGGCATGACTGTAACTGATTTTTAAGATATTTTATATTTGGAAGTTATAAAATTGTATTCGAATCAAAGCCACTTCAATTAGTTCCATTTTTAAAATTAATAAACTGTTTCCGAAACATCAAAGGATTTAAAGGCCGATGCAAATATTTTTCAAAGTTGAGTGAGGAGGGGGATTGTTCTTAACGTTCTTAAATTTTGAAGTTTTGTAAAAAAAAATTTGTTGTCCCCCTGATTTTTCAGACCAACTTTTTATACAAGCACTAAGAAACAAATTGAAAATTTGTATGCTTTTTTACTTCATTAGAGTTTTTTGAAAATAATATAATTTAAACCAATTTCCGCATTTTTTTTCGAAAATACTCAAATTAAAAAAAAAAACAAAATTTCGCTTCGTTTGTTTCCCATATAGCATATTATGAATATCTGTTTATTTTTTGAAAAAATACGTTATTTTTTGATTTTTTTTTGTAATTTACAAAAAAACTCATATAAAGTGAAAAAGCATACAAAATTGCGCTTCGTTTGATACCCACCTTGCATATTTTTTTAAATTTGAGTATTTTCTAATAAATATGGTAATTTAACATTTTTTTCTATTTTCCATCAAAATCTTATGAATTGAAAAAGCATACACAATTTCGCTTCGTTTGACACCCATATTGCAAATTATGAAAATTTTAGTGCCTTCGAAAAAAATACGGTATTTTGTGAACAATTTTGAGTACATATTTTGCTTTGAAACTAACAAGTTTTTCAAAAAAAAATATCCAAATAACGCTAACGATAACTTTAGAACTATTTTATCGTCAACAACGTTGCTAATTTAATTTCTATAACTTCAATTAATAAATAATTACTTAAATTACCCACTAATTACATTTTATTACTCTAATTACCATTCACTACTAAATAAATAATGAATTACCAAATTACCAGCCTTCGAGTAAAGTTATTAATAACTGTTTGCCAGCCTGAGGCCTTACTGGAAACCCTTGCTTGTTTTCAGAATTTTCAAACAAAACTATCGCGAAATGTTTTAAACAATACTCAATACCAATAGATTCATGATATTGTACGTCCTAAAGAGTTGAATCTATTTTTTTCTGAAATTTGATAAATTTGATAAAATGCAAACATATGAGCAATTTTCTACCAAAACGGTCTTTTTTCTTCAATTTTAATTTTTGTATTTTTTAATCCGGCTGAAACTTTTTTGGTGCCTTCGGTATGCCCAAAGAAGCCAAAATTCAAAAATCTGTATCTTTTGAAGGAATTTTTTGATCGATGTGGTGTCTTGGGCAAAGTTGTAGGTACGGATATGGATTACACTGAAAAAAAATGATACACAGTACAAAAATTTTGGTGATTTTTATATAACTTTTTGTCACAAAAACTTGATTTGCAAAAAAAAAAAAACATTATTTTTATTTTTTTCATTCTTTGATGTTTTATACGACACCAAATGTCAACTTTTCAGAAATTGCCAGATTGTGCAAAAAATCTTTTGACGAGTTATGAAATTTTGATCGATCCTGATTTTTTCAAAAAATCTAAATATTGGTCGCAAAACATTTTGAACTCCATTTTTCGATGTAGATCAAAAACCACGTGCTTGTCAACAGTGCGTCCAACCCGGGAATTTCCGGCACCTAACCAATATTTTAAGCTGTTTTAGTAATGTTATATAGGGGAAATATACCATTTCTCAGCCTATTTCTATTATCGGCATATCACCACTTTGATCATGAATTGCAGCTTTCATAAAGTGTTTTTGACTATTCCAAAGTAATCAATAGCTCAAACAAAAGTGAGCAAGCAACTCTCCATTGTTGATACATCTGAAAATGTTGATTTAATAGCGCAAAACGGCAAAAGTGATGAGAATTGGTCGAACGGCTTAGACTGATTAAAATGGGTATATTTCCCCTAGAAAAAAATAAAAAAAAATAAGATACTTATTTAATTTTAATTTGAAAGCACAAAAAAGAACAACAAAAAAAAAATTAAGTTATCTTAAAACTGCTATCCTTGTTTAGATTGATATTAATAGTATTGAGCTAATTCTATAAATTTAAAGCTTAAAAGCAAATATAAAGAAAACATAGATTTTATGACTTTTTCAAAAACTTCCCGGGAATATTTAAATATTTTCCCGTTTTGAGTGCATTTAAAATTCAAAGCACAACAAAGAACAAAAACAAATCTTTAAAACTATTTAAAAGTGCTTTCCTTGTTAAGATTGATATTAATAGTTTTGAGCTAGTAGTATGATTTTAAAGCATGAAAAACATAACAAATATAAAGAAAACATAGATTTTATGACGTTTTCAAAAAAATCCCGGGAATAAAAAATATTTTTTCCGTTTTCCGGGAAACTCAAAACCTGGGAAAATTGGACACTGAAGTAACCTCACAGAAAAAAATCGTAATATTCATCAGGAATTGGTGACAGCTCTTGTGTCAAAATAAATGGTTAATTTTACCTCAGAAAATGATGAATTTTCATCAGTTTTTGATAAATATTAATCAGGTTCACATTTTTACAGATTTTTAATGTAATACAGCAGTTGTTCGGTAACTGGGCGCTCGATAACTGGGCCGTAGCCCAGTTAAAAAGCAGTCAAACGTCAAAAAACCAAAACAAACCGAAATGACCGAGGGGTTAATGGATGCAAAAGTCATTTTCAATGAATACAAAAACTTTTTTCAAACATTTATTTAATTTCAAGTCAGAATTGAAGAAGTATGAAAAGTAAGCATTATAAATAATTTGAGTAACTTTTATTATAATATTTCATGTGGAAAATATTATGCATCGGTGATCCCCTCGTAATTTTTCGTTCAGCCCAGTTAGCGAGCAGCATTCGGTGACTGGGCTACGTTCTCAGCCCAGTTACCGAACAAATACTGTATTCAACTTACGAAATTTTCAACATTCCAAAATTCAACTTTTTTTTCTGTGTTGAATTAATGGGAAATACACGAATTACTGAGTAACTATGTAATTACATGAATTATTACGGAATTACTGGTAGTTCCAGAATTACAGGAATTACTGCAGGGTTGCGAAGTAATTCTGGAATTACTGAATTACTTACTCATAATCCGAATGATCCCGTACTAGCTATACACAGCAAAAAACCCGATGGTAAAATCGCATGCAAAAGCATGCACATCACCTTCGTCAAAATAAACACTGCATGTACAATTTTTGCAAACACAAAAAAAAAGTTGCAACCGACGGGATTCAAACCCAGCACTAATAGTAAGGACTGGCGACTTAGCTCACTCGGCCATCAGACCGATGAAATATGGAATTGATAAACGTATATGTGAGCTTGACATTTCGGTCAAGTAGGTTTCCCATACTGACGGGCTACATATTTCAGGGTGTAAAATTACATAAAATTGTATAAAATAATGCAATATTTATTTTACACCCAGGCCTTTTACACGCAGCTGGATTACTACTTTTTTAGCTGTGTAACTATGGTTTTTTACATGGAAATTAATAGGCAATAAATAGAATCATACAAGGTTCATCAAAATTATCTTTTTAACAGTTATTTTCTATTATTTTATTATTTTTCGAAGAATGTTTTTACAAAAAAGAATCATGGAATTACCAGGATTACTCAAATTCCAAGTAATTCCGGATTAGTGACCAGTCTGACACGATGCTGGAAACCCCTTGAGTTATTCATTGTATTTTAATCCATTGTACCATTTTTTGCGATGAATTGCTTAATGTTAGCAACCGTTTTTTTGCCCAATGATTTTCAAAAAAAAATATGTTGGAGGGGGACGGTCAATGACTTGTAATAAAATTTGCAATCACCCTTATGGATTTTTCTTAAGGTTTAAACAATTATTCAAGCTTGGTATGTTGTTAAAAAAAATAATTTCAGTATCAACTTTTTGATGCATGAAGTTTGGCATTAATCAGGTGAAAATCGTTTGCTTGAAGCTTTTCTCATTTTTGTGGTATTAAAGGATTTAAAAAAGGAAATTATGTAACAATAATTTCACTTTTGTCTCAAAAATTGTAATGAAATGTCCCGCCAAGGTCCGTCAACTTTCGATTACACATCCGGACGGTTACGCCAATATTGGCTCACCCGTCTCTTTTTTTGATACACCAGAAACATGAAACGCTATAATTACGCTCCGTCCCCATCGACCGTCTTCAAAGACCGGTAATGACAGATGAGAATGCTGTCCGCGAAACAAAAAGTGCCCCACCAAAAAGTTCTTACGTCAGACCCACGTGGCGAGGCTTGGCTCTCACTTTTAAAATTTCACCCGAAAAATTGCACACCCTTTTTTTCCGGCCCGCGCTGAACCTCGAAAATATATAATGAAACAAACAACAACTATAAGGGGTGCGCGCATAAAAAGATAAGAGTGCTCCGTGGTCAAACGTTCGGACCATCGATCTTCATCGAAAGGGACAATGTTTGGACGGGGAGGACCATGTTGGCGACCATTGATGGTGACCGGTTTTTTATTCGTGGAGGAAAGTGACGAACCTGGTGCTCAGAAAGTTTGTTACTTTAGGCTCGACAAATTAGTTGTGATAAAAAATTGTTAATTTTGTAAATAATTGTTGTTTTGTTGTTTTGTTGTTTTGTTGTTTTGTTGTTTTGTTGTTTTGTTGTTTTGTTGTTTTGTTGTTTTGTTGTTTTGTTGTTTTGTTGTTTTGTTGTTTTGTTGTTTTGTTGTTTTGTTGTTTTGTTGTTTTGTTGTTTTGTTGTTTTGTTGTTTTGTTGTTTTGTTGTTTTGTTGTTTTGTTGTTTTGTTGTTTTGTTGTTTTGTTGTTTTGTTGTTTTGTTGTTTTGTTGTTTTGTTGTTTTGTTGTTTTGTTGTTTTGTTGTTTTGTTGTTTTGTTGTTTTGTTGTTTTGTTGTTTTGTTGTTTTGTTGTTTTGTTGTTTTGTTGTTTTGTTGTTTTGTTGTTTTGTTGTTTTGTTGTTTTGTTGTTTTGTTGTTTTGTTGTTTTGTTGTTTTGTTGTTTTGTTGTTTTGTTGTTTTGTTGTTTTGTTGTTTTGTTGTTTTGTTGTTTTGTTGTTTTGTTGTTTTGTTGTTTTGTTGTTTTGTTGTTTTGTTGTTTTGTTGTTTTGTTGTTTTGTTGTTTTGTTGTTTTTTTGTTTTGTTGATGACAACAGAATTGTTGAAAGTAGCTTTTGAGCATTTTCAAGGTAGTAAACCTTCAAGTGACTTACTCATTTTCCAAAAAATATCGACCCACGAGCATCACGCCGCGCAATTGATCAATTACCCGCGAATTACCGTCGTCGTTGTCGTCCTTATCGCTGGAGTGGTCGTCAAACGAGTTTCAGGGTGGACTTGCAGGTTGACCCTCTCCGACCACATGTACGCATTATTTGAGAGCAGCGCGTCCGTCGCGGTTTAATGATGGTTATCGTGAAAAATTTCGGCGGTTTCGCTTTTTCGCGCAGCGGAAAATAAGCGTGCTCCGACACTAATGGCTACGAGTTTTATGCACTTTCCCGGCGAGGCTGTGCCTTAAAATTTGGGCGCCTTTGGGGCAAAATTTTGGCATGGCATTTGCTTTTCGAAGAATTGATTTTTGGCTGGGTTGATGTTGGGGACACTTGATTTTATGCCTTCAAACATGGTTTTATGCAAATTTGAAATCAGGAATGTGTTTTTTTGGTATAGTTGTTGCATAAATTTGCTTTCCTTTGAGACGCACGTGACTTTTCAAAAGTGCCATTTAAGATGATGACGTCAATTTGCAAGGTGCATTTTCGCATATTTCTGCAACTTGAATTCTCAAATTGAGATTTTAATTGTCTTTTAAAATAATTGTAGTTCAAGAGGATTACTTTATTTCAAAATTCCCATCATACAGTTAACGAACCGTTGACCTGCATCACTCCAAAATAGTCAACCTCTCGTGGACAAACAACCGGCCCTGGTTCATCACTCTCTATTCCAATAAAGTCGACGTCCGTTGACCAGCATGCGAAATCTGATAGCCAGCGCGCCAAGTAATTTCGCTTGTGAAAACAAGCGATTTCCAAAATGCGTCCTCCTCGCTGCTGATGGTTTCGATCAAAAATTGTGCTGTTTGAGCTTGCCATCAAATATTTGCCCTACGGGATATTCCACTGATGCTGCTGCTGTTGCAATCATGAAAATATGCTGTGTGCATTCAACAAGAAGCGAACAAAAAAAAAATGTTCCTATGAAGGGGGATGCTCCCTTTGATCTGCTCAAATTACATCGACTCCAAATAGTTGCAATGAATTATTGAAAGCAAATAGAGAGAGTGGGGTCGAGTTTGCTTGAAGAGCCCGCATTCTGATGCCATTCAGTCCAGTTTTGATCCCGAACGACTCATCC
Source organism: Culex quinquefasciatus (assembly GCF_015732765.1). Lineage (NCBI taxonomy): Eukaryota > Metazoa > Arthropoda > Insecta > Diptera > Culicidae > Culex > Culex quinquefasciatus. The sequence continues at coordinate 30,962,078 of NC_051862.1, read as the reverse complement.
ACCCGCACAACAACTGACGAGCGACTGTACGGTGAGGTTCATTTGAAATTTCAACTTTCTAAATCAGCCAATTCCAAAAGTCAAAAGTCACCCTCGAAAACGGTATCACTCTTGCGACATCTGGGAAGTCCACTGGGAAGTGGGAGTGCGTTGTTCAAACATTGTCAACCATCCACCATAGTGCCTTTTAATCAGACTGTTTATCGTCCGTAAAAGTACAAATAAAATTATGCTTTTATGTGCATTCATTACACAAACAAGCACCGTCCCGCAAGAAGAATTTTCTGCACGTGGTTATGCTCCCATCATGATGCAGAAATTCAATTTTGTGGTGGTTAAGGCACCATTTAAATATTTGCTCAAAAATTCTCACTCTTCGCGGTAGAATGATGATTTCGGATATTGCAGTGATATTTCAACGATTTTCAAACTCAAACTCGCAATTTATTCCGTCATAAAGTGAAGATTTAGTCACTGTGCTCAAAAGCTGTGGAAACCATTTAACTCGGGCGAAAATTTGCAGCTCGTCCTGTTGGACACACGTGTGTGCAGAGCTTAATGAAACGTTACAGACCACCAAGTCCGGAACGAGCACGACGATGTTGGCATATTTTACCGCTTCGAATGCCACATCCGTTTTGGGAGGACTCTCGTGCCACCAGATGACTCAGCGAGCTCATCAGGTTTGTGGAATTTTAGCCATGGGCGTTCTCAAGAAGTAAAATGTTTCTTGTTTCTTGTTTCTTGTTTCTTGTTTCTTGTTTCTTGTTTCTTGTTTCTTGTTTCTTGTTTCTTGTTTCTTGTTTCTTGTTTCTTGTTTCTTGTTTCTTGTATCTTGTTTCTTGTTTCTTGTTTCTTGTTTCTTGTTTCTTGTTTCTTGTTTCTTGTTTCTTGTTTCTTGTTTCTTGTTTCTTGTTTCTTGTTTCTTGTTTCTTGTTTCTTGTTTCTTGTTTCTTGTTTCTTGTTTCTTGTTTCTTGTTTCTTGTTTCTTGTTTCTTGTTTCTTGTTTCTTGTTTCTTGTTTCTTGTTTCTTGTTTCTTGTTTCTTGTTTCTTGTTTCTTGTTTCTTGTTTCTTGTTTCTTGTTTCTTGTTTCTTGTTTCTTGTTTCTTGTTTCTTGTTTCTTGTTTCTTGTTTCTTGTTTCTTGTTTCTTGTTTCTTGTTTCTTGTTTCTTGTATCTTGTTTCTTGTTTCTTGTTTCTTGTTTCTTGTTTCTTGTTTCTTGTTTCTTGTTTCTTGTTTCTTGTTTCTTGTTTCTTGTTTCTTGTTTCTTGTTTCTTGTTTCTTGTTTCTTGTTTCTTGTTTCTTGTTTCTTAATTTTGTTGATTTTGTTGATTTTGTTTATTTTGTTGATTTTGTTGATTTTGTTGATTTTGTTGATTTTGTTGATTTTGTTGATTTTGTTGATTTTGTTGATTTTGTTGATTTTGTTGATTTTGTTGATTTTGTTGATTTTGTTGATTTTGTTGATTTTGTTGATTTTGTTGATTTTGTTGATTTTGTTGATTTTGTTGATTTTGTTGATTTTGTTGATTTTGTTGATTTTGTTGATTTTGTTGATTTTGTTGATTTTGTTGATTTTGTTGATTTTGTTGATTTTGTTGATTTTGTTGATTTTGTTGATTTTGTTGATTTTGTTGATTTTGTTGATTTTGTTGATTTTGTTGATTTTGTTGATTTTGTTGATTTTGTTGATTTTGTTGATTTTGTTGATTTTGTTGATTTTGTTGATTTTGTTGATTTTGTTGATTTTGTTGATTTTGTTGATTTTGTTGATTTTGTTGATTTTGTTGATTTTGTTGATTTTGTTGATTTTGTTGATTTTGTTGATTTTGTTGATTTTGTTGATTTTGTTGATTTTGTTGATTTTGTTGATTTTGTTGATTTTGTTGATTTTGTTGATTTTGTTGATTTTGTTGATTTTGTTGATTTTGTTGATTTTGTTGATTTTGTTGATTTTGTTGATTTTGTTGATTTTGTTGATTTTGTTGATTTTGTTGATTTTGTTGATTTTGTTGATTTTGTTAATTCTGTTGATTTTGTTGATTTTGTTGATTTTGTTGATTTTGTTGATTTTGTTGATTTTGTTGATTTTGTTGATTTTGTTGATTTTGTTGATTTTGTTGATTTTGTTGATTTTGTTGATTTTGTTGATTTTGTTGATTTTGTTGATTTTGTTGATTTTGTTGATTTTGTTGATTTTGTTGATTCTGTTGATTTTGTTGATTTTGTTGATTTTGTTGATTTTGTTGATTTTGTTGATTTTGTTGATTTTGTTAATTTTGTTGATTTTGTTAATTTTGTTGATTTTGTTGATTTTGTTGATTTTGTTGATTTTGTTGATTTTGTTGATTTTGTTGATTTTGTTGATTTAATTGATTTTGTTGATTTTGTTGATTTTGTTGATATTGTTGATTTTGTTGATTTTGTTGATTTTGTTGATTTTGTTGATTTTGTCGATTTTGTTGATTTTGTTGATTTCTTTTTAAAATTTTTAAAGTTTTTAAAGTTTTTAAAGTTTTTAAAGTTTTTAAAGTTTTTAAAGTTTTTAAAGTTTTTAAAGTTTTTAAATTTTCAAAAATTTTAATTTTTTTAAATTTTTTAAAGTTTTTAAAGTTTTTAAATTTTTTAAAGTTTTTAAAGTTTTTAAAGTTTTTAAAGTTTTTAAAGTTTTTAAAGTTTTTAAAGTTTTTAAAGTTTTTAAAGTTTTTAAAGTTTTTAAAGTTTTTAAAGTTTTTAAAGTTTTTAAAGTTTTTAAAGTTTTAATGTTTGTATATTTTTTAAAAATTTTAAAATTTTTAAAGTTTTTAAAGTTTTTAAAGTTTTTAAAGTTTTTAAAGTTTTTAAAGTTTTTAAAGTTTTTAAAGTTTTTAAAGTTTTTAAAGTTTTTAAAGTTTTTAAAGTTTTTAAAGTTTTTAAAGTTTTTAAAGTTTTTAAAGTTTTTAAAGTTTTTAAAGTTTTTAAAGTTTTTAAAGTTTTTAAAGTTTTTAAAGTTTTTAAAGTTTTTAAAGTTTTTAAAGTTTTTAAAGTTTTTAAAGTTTTTAAAGTTTTTAAAGTTTTTAAAGTTTTTAAAGTTTTTAAAGTTTTTAAAGTTTTTAAAGTTTTTAAGTTTTAAAGTTTTTAAAGTTTTTAAAGTTTTTAAAGTTTTTAAAGTTTTAAAGTTTTTAAAGTTTTTAAAGTTTTTAAAGTTTTTAAAGTTTTTAAAGTTTTTAAAGTTTTTAAAGTTTTTAAAGTTTTTAAAGTTTTTAAAGTTTTTAAAGTTTTTAAAGTTTTAAAATTTTTTAATGTTTCAAAGTTTTTTAAGTTTTTCAAGTTTTCTAAATTTTTCAAGCTTCAAGCTGTTTTTCTGTTTTGCTGTTTTTTTTTGTTTTCTGTTATTTTGTTTTGTTTTTTCTTCTATTTTTCTAGTCTTCTTAAACTTATTATATTAAAGATTTTTCAACTTTGGCACGCTCATGACCTCATCCACCAACCCAGAACCAGGAATGTGCCCAGCTCAGCTCATCTCGCGGATGTCCATCGACCGACCTGCTGCTGCTGCTGCCAAACCGACATTTCCGCGTTTGTGTGTGTGTCATCACCAAGTGTGCCTTCCGTTTCGACTCGATGACTTGGCTTTGGCCATCCGTGCCGTACGTCAAACGTTGTCATTCGCTGTGTGTGCTTGTGCACGGAAGTGTGTGCGGTTTTTTCATGTTTTACGAATCACTACACAATCCTGGGAGAGGGATGAGTTACACGTGGAATTCCAAGGGGTGACCTGATGCCAGCTTGGTTGATCTTGAAAACTCTATTTTTTAAATAATTTTTACTTATTTTTTTATTTAAAAACAATGTATTGTCAATGGAGTTGAGCTAAAAATAAATATATTTTGAAATATCAATTTATTTTAAATTTTTACCACCACAATTTGATGGATTCCCTCAACACAACCGGAAGTAATAACCAGCCTGAGGGGGTCTGCTTCGCCTCCTCTTTTTTGCACCAGAAAAACCGCTGGAAGGAAGCTCCGACGTCACGGCGAATATGTGTCAACTTTGCGGTTACATAACCAGATGTTACCCTCTTCCGCATTTTGTTATGCATTTTAAAACTTGTTATTTGTGCGCGCGTCCGAGCAGCTCACGTCGTTCATCCGCCAAAGTCCGTCCTGGAGTGGTGGCCACAAGCAGTCATTTGGTGTTTTTTTTTTTTTGGAAAAAGTAATTTGCAAGGAGGTTGCAGGATGTAATTCGAACTTTCTAATTACATTTTAAAAAATAGTTTTTGTTTTGTTGTTGGTGATGAAAAAAATGCATGAATATAAAAAACAAGAAAAAATTTAAATAGTCAAAAATAGGACAATTTACCTTAATCTACTCCCTAACTCAAAAGTGCTGCTCACTAATGACTGCCCTTGCGAGCAAAAGTTTTATTTTTCCATCGTTCTAGTTTGGTGAATTTTCCCGCGTGCAGTGTTTTTTATCTGATACTTTTTTCTGACGAATGCAATTCAGTCCTCCTGCCCATGCCAAAATGACCAGTGAGGAAAAACTCGCGCCCAAATTTGGCGATGGTGTGAAAGGTTTCAGGAGCCAGCAAACACACATTCTCTCCTCTCTAATTATATGGTTATATGAACGAACTAACGGAAAACTGGACAGCACAGCTGAGCGAACTTTGTTGTGATGAGAGGGTTTTGTCGTGCAAAAACCCAAAATAAAAAAACGCTGCTAATGACCACTCCGTTGGTTTGTAATTAAAACAGTTTGAGCGCACTTTGGCACCTCTGGTTGTTGTGGTTTGGAAAAATTGCAGCTGTAATTGTTGCTTCTTTTATCAGTGTGAATTTAACGCATCAATTATTTTAAATGCGAAAGTTAACCGATTTATGATTTTTGTTGAATAATTCTTGATGAAACTTCTATGCATTTTCGTATGTCTGAGCGCTTTACCAATTTTGTTGATAAAATTATTTTTCATAATTATTTTTTTCTCTTTTTCTATTCGTTCCTGAGATAAAGCAACTCAAATATATACAAACGAGAAAATTAAAGTTTTTTAAGTGTCATGTTTGAACAATATTTTAAATGTAAAATAGTTTGACTTTCAAATGGGCATAATGAGTTTTAGCTCTTTTCAAATGTAAGTCTTGACTTAAAATTTTCAATTTTTTTCTCTTAGCATTAAGAAATTTTTTCAAAAAAAAAACAGCTTTTGACATTGAAAATAAGACTATTACATTTTGCGTGACACAAAGAATCCTTCAATTTAAATGTTACTTTATATTAGAGTGTCTCAGGAACGAAAAAAAAATCATTAATGTTTTCTTAGACGAATTTATATGAAATTTTCTAAGTTTTTTTTTTCAGAATTGGGCATTATTTAAAAATATCGAAAAAGATGATTTTTTCTTTAAATTGAACTTAAATTCACTGCAGTAATAAATCGGCGCTTTGTACATTTAAGTTTAATTCAAATGTAGAATACTTCGCAATTGCATGTGCATGTTTCAATTACATCAAAAAATGATGGGGATATTTTTTTTTGCTAGAAATTCGATTTATCCAAAAATCATAATTCACTCGGTTACAACATTTTGGGTATACTTTTCTACTTCAGATTAAAAAGATACAAATAGAATATTTGCATGAAATTTTTTTCAATAATCTTTAACAAAAATCAAAAAATATTTTTTAAAATGTAAAGGTAAACTGGAAAAAGGGGTTTTTACCAAAAACTAAATGTTTTCAAATCTGTTCAAAATGCATTTTCCTACGTTGATAATTGTTTTTCTTTATAATTTTCCTCATTCGTACCTACAACTTCTCCGAAGACATCTAATCGATCAAAAAGTTTCTTCCCAAAATAAAGATTAGAATTCCTCACGAAAACAGCATGGAAAAAACAAAAGTGCTCGGATCGGGCTCAACATTTTTCTAGGTTTTTGCTGGCTGTAATAATTAAACCAGTATGTTTTTTTTGTTTGGACATTAGGGTGAACTACGCCGTGTTAGGGTGGTCGAGTCTCCCAAAAAACACATTTAAAAAAAAATCATAACTCCCCCCCATTTCAACTGATTTTAGCTGCCTTATACGCAATGATGAAAGGTGATAAGATAAGTCTTTCAAAGAAAAATTGTGAGAAGTTTCGAAAATCTAGTCTAACAAATGAAAAGGTCGTAAGAAACATTAAAATGCCGTTTTAACGGCGTCTGGATCAAAGAGCCTATGACTGGAATTATTTTTATCGGATTTCTCGAACATTTTTACGTAACATACAAAAAAATGGGAGGAATTCATTTACAGAATTCCGAGATATGATTTTTTGAAAATAAAAACTGTGTTTTTCGGCGCTCTGCGCGCCTAGACGGAGACGAAATCGGCAAAAAATCGACTTTTTCACTAAAATTGCGATAACTTCAAAAATTCAGCGATGACCATACATGTTTGGGTACCAAATGTTGGTACCGAAACATGTATGAGGTTGTGACAGTTGCTCATATTATTAAATATTTTGAATTCAATCTAATAATTGAACTACAAAATTGTTCATATTAGTTTTTGGAATCATTTAATCTGACATTTTGAAAATATTCAGAATCTTTGAAAATGATCCTTTTGTTATTATTTTGATGTATGTTTTAAAAAGTAAGAACCTTGCTATTATGTTTTTCCTTTATAAAGTTGTAAAGGTGAGGGAGATTTGAAAAAAAAAACTAAAAATAAAAATCAAATTGAAATTGCAATCCATGGTAACACAATTTCAATAAAAACTGGGCTGATAAATGTCCTTATACACGAGTTACAGATTTCTTGCAATCTCGTTTTTTGGATTTAAAATACCTAGTTTATTAATCTAGTTAATTTCTTTAGTTAAATTCAAGAAATTACACTGACCTACAAAAAATTACAGAATCGACTGCGCAGGATCAATTCGAGGGGAAGCATGAAGTTCAGGGTCTTCAGAAACACGTGCACTTTGAATTTTTTTAAACATATTTAGACAGGGCCGAATTGTTTTTCTCCAAAGTTTGTATGGAGAATTAGTACGGTTCATTACTCCCCCATAATGCATGCAATTTTTGCTTGTATGCAGCAGCAACGAACCGCCCGAGTCGGTGTAATCATATTTTCAAAATTTGAATATAATCAATGCTTGAAATTATCTGAACATTCTTAACAAATGAAATGAACTTAAATTTATTTGATACCCAAATTGGCTTAACTTTTAAAACAGTACATTTTTTCAAAAATATTATGTTATTTTGCAACTGCAATTTCAAATCATTTTTTTTTTTTCAAAAAAAAAACATTAAATTTTATCAATTCAGCATATTTCTAATAATAAGCAATTAAGAAGATATTTTTATTTTTTTTTTCACATTATGTTGATTTGGCTGATCATTTTAAAGAACTTTAATAAAGAATGCAGATAATTGACCAATTTTCAAAAAACCTCTTTCAATAGATAAAAAGTTCAACCTCGAAAGTAACTTTAGTACGTTGCATCTAGAGCGTCCAATTTCCCGGGCTTACAAATTTCCTGGGAAACGAGAAATTTTCAATCAATTTCCCAGAAATTCCTGGGAAATTTCAAAATTATTGAAAATTGTTCTAATCTTGGTTATGAATTATATTTTGCATTTAAATTGAATAGGAAAACGTGTAAAAATCAACTAACAGCTTGACTGGATGTAAAAAAATACACAGCTACAAAAAAAAAAATATGTTTTCTAATTTTTTAAACTCAAATCGTACAATAAATCTAGAAATGATCTCTGGTATTTTTGATGCGAAATATTTTTTCATCTAAATGTTTGGACAGTAAGTAAAATGAATCCAAACTTGCATCTGTGACCAGTTTGAGAGAGTATGGATTGACACATTCAGTTCAAACGAATAAAATCATTCAGAAATTATTTGTTTCATGACAAATAGCTTTTCTAAACCAAGCTATACTGGTTACAGTTCTTGAACAAAATTGTTAATCTTTTTAGTTTTTCCTTAAAAATATAACTTCTCGTGTTTGTGTTACTTCAAACAACTCAATGTTTTCACATATTTGGAGCAAGTTTTTAAACTATGTTTGCATTTTTCGGGCACCTCTTAAACAATGCAAAGTAGTTTTTCAATGGTTTTTTTTTATGGTTTTTCACGTGGTTTTCAGGTTTATATTTGACTTCTGTTAAACGTTTTTATACCACTACTACTACCAAAAAATTAACCTGAATTATAAAAGTTTAACTTCATTAACACTCAAACGCTCGGGTAGTCGTTTGACCCCTATTTTTTTTCTTAGAAATCCCATAACTTTTGATAGAATTGACCAATTTGGATGCTTTCGGTTGCAAAAGATCCAGATTTGTCTATATTTTGAACTGCCAGATGGGGGACAAATGTGGTCCATTTTTACCGGAGATATTCCGGATTCTGTTGGGGTACCTCGGCCCTCCTATATGGGTATTTGGCCAATATAATAAAAACTTTTCAACAGAAAAATTTCGGAAATGATGCAAAACTACAAGGCATCATCCTAATACATCATCCTGCAAAAATAATTGACATGGTTAAGTCCTACGGGGCAGCGGAGCCGGTTCCAGTTGGGCAACAATTGACATCAGCTCAGTGAACCGTTTCCGGATAGAACCTGTTCCGGTGCCCGAAGGTCTTCAGCATGTCATGTATCTATGCAGGATGATATTTTAGGATGATTCCTTGAAGATTTGCATCATTTCCGATTTTATTCTGTTGAAAAGTTTTTATTATATTGGCCAAATATCCATTTAGGAGGGCCGGAATAATATCTCCGGTAAAATGGACCACATTGGTCCTCCGTCTGACAGTTGAAAATATAGACAAATCTGGATCTTTTGCACCCGGAAGCATCCAAATTGGTCAATTCTATCAAAAGTTATGAGATTTTTAAGAAAAAAAATAGGGGTCAAATGACTACCCGAGCGTTTGAGTGTTAAGCAAGGTCTGTTTCCAGTTGCTTCAGAAATTAGTAGTATCAGAAATAAATCTTGATATTCAATTGCGTTTCTTCATTTTTTCTAGAGCATTTAAAGAAATAGGGCCCAAAAAATTAAGAAAATGTATACTTCCATTTGAATTTCAGGAATTCCCGGGAAATTCATAACTTCCCCGGGAACGAAACATATTTTTTTATGGTAAATCCCGGGAATTCTCAGGAATTTATTTTTTGCACCACTTATAAACATGAAAATAATATTGGACCAAGAAAAAAAAAGATATTAAAAATAATGTTGTTTTTACTAAACATTTTTGAAAAAGTCAAAAAAAATCAGAAAATAAGCAAAAGTGTAGAGAACTTCTGTGCTAAAGACCAAAACGTTATAAAAATTCAATGGAGTTTGATAATAATGCAATGATGCATCGTTTCCTGCTGCATTTCAACAAACAAACAAAAAAAGCCGACAATTTTCCCAAAGTCCATTCATTCGCAATCATCGGCACGCCAAATAACAGCTCAAATAACCAAACTGCCAAATCACTCCCTAGTCTCTATTTATAAACTCCTTGCGGACCCCGCAAGGCTTCCTCAGAGGTGCGATCGATTACAATCTCCAAGCCGTCCAAGAAAACAGTTCCCGTACAAAAGAAAAGACGGTAGGAAAATCGACAAAACGCATCTTCTGTTTGTTTTCCCGGGTCCCGACTGAAATCCCCAAACAGTAAAAGTCAGCGTCAGATTGGTTTCTTTTGCTGATTTTTTTTCCTGGTAATCGCGCGAGTTTGTTTGTCTACCCCTGACGATGCCGTTTTGTTCTGAAACGAGGATTATGACCTAGGCCACTGTGGAGGGAATCGGAAGGCCTTGCCGCAAGAAGCCCAGAGGTAACTTATTAACAATAATTCAACCATATGTAATCCCCATTGTGTATCCAGGGGTCCTCCTGGCCGGCAAGCAAAACAAGCTGGGCAAATATGTGGCAGAAAAGGTGGAGGGCTTAGGGTGGTTCTGGGGTTATTTGAGAAATGTTATGGGGTTATTTGAGAAATGTTATGTTATGTTTGTCTTTTGATTTCACATGATAGAGCTGTCAATTGTAAAATTTTTATAGAGACTTGTATAGGCGAACTAATGAAAAGTATATATTAAAAACATCCTGATTTTGGATTAATATTATTTAAACGGATCACATAAAAGAAATTAAATTAAAAATTCAAAAATTAACCATGGAGTGCCAAGAACTACCACCCTAGTTCCAAACGATGCATTGATATTGCCAACATAAAGAAAATAGCAGCTCACATGAAAAAAGAGGAAAACTGTTTTACAAATAGTGGTGCGACATAGATCTACCAGAACTGGAAACGAAGCGGACGGGCAGGATGTGATTCCGGATTCCTTTTCTTTTCTTTCCAGCAGCAGCAACAACAACATAAAAGGACGCACCAACAATAGACTCCAGCGACCGGCAGGACCCGGGTTCGAGGCCGGGCCTCGGCAAACCCAAACTGGAATATTTTCATGCAATTAGTCTCTATTTATAATGTAGTTTTTCGTTCTACCTTCTTGCTTTTGACTTTCGGAATGAGTGTAGTATATGCTTGTGAGTGTGTACGTATTTATGTTGTAATTTTTGTCGTCGTTGCGCACACTGCAAATTGTGTTCTATTTAAACCTTTTTCTTTCTTTTCCTCCGATTTTGCCTTTTCTTGTCTCATGACTATTTTAATGGCAGTGGCGGCTGCTCTAGTTTTTCGTGCGCAGCTGCTTCTGATTCTTCTGCAGTCCTTTCCAAGACTAATTGTGCCATCATCACAATTAGTGCTCTACTGACAGGCAGGGCAAGCCTTCGGTGACAAATGTTCAAGGCTGCTCGCAATTAGATGGATGTGTACATTTAGTTGTAACAACTTTGTTGATTTTAGCAGCTAGTTGAAAGAGCATTGTTTAAATAATTTATGGAAATTTGGAAAAGTAAGTCTTAAATAAATATTTTTGCTTGAAACTCTCAATGTAACTTTAATGAAAAATGTCCTTTTAATTAAATTTTTAATATTTTATTTCGGAATGAATAATTACAACCAAATCATTTGAGAATTCATTAATTTTATAACAAAAGAATTTTTTGAAAATGACTTTAAAATTTTCATGAAAAAAAGAAGTCTAAGTAACTGAAAACAATCTAAAATGCATTTTTCTGCATTGATAAAAATATTTAGCATGTTTTAGCTTGTTTAAAAAAGCTTTAAATTTTTATGAAATTCCAATGTACAGCATCGCTAACAAATTTTTTTTTCGCGAAAAAATTAACTTTTCGTAGATACTTTGATATTGTGGAAACTAATGATGGCAATAAAACTAGACAGGTATATAATGCATTTTCAAACACTTTTTTCATTAAAATATTGATTTCATCCCAGGTAACATTTTTTTTCCAGGAGTTCTACAAGAGCTCTTCAAGATAGCTACAGCATAGCAGTTTGGACCGCGGTATGATAAAACTCTCTTCAAGTACTCTTCCAAACTCCTGAAGAAGTTTTGAAGAGAATTTTATTCTACCGCGGTCCAAACTGCTATGCTGTAGCTATCTTGAAGAGCTCTTGTAGAACTCCTGGAAAAAAATGTTACTTGGGATGGCTCGTTATTTCAATTATTATATTTTTTTTATTTTTAAGCAAGTTCGGAGAAGTATTCAAACTTTAAACAAAAAAAAAAACGAGGTTTTTTTTAAGTTAAATTACTTTTTGTTGCTCAATTTTTAATTGGTTCTTTGTGAATATTCAAAAATAATGATTCCTGATTTGGGATTGTATGATCAATTTTGTGTTTTAGCCAAAGTTCTACATTCTTTTAATAGAACAAAAAGGCAAAGCTGAATTGTTTTTATGTTGAATAGTTTTTTCGATCTTTCCAAACAGGTGTTTTTTTTTTAATTAGGCCGTTGCAAATATTTTTTGAAGCCCAAAGTCGAGGGGGGGGGCAAAAAAAGTATAAATATTGAAATTGCGAGCCATGGTTTCAACAATTTAATGAAAAAAGTGTTTTAAAATACATTATACACCCGTCCAGTTGTATTGCCATCATTAGTTTCCAAAATATCTAAGTATTGACGAAAATTTAATTTTTTGCGAAAAATATTTTTTTTTGCGGTGCTGTACATTGGAATTTCATAAAAATGCAAAACATTTAAAAAAAAAAGCCAAAACATGCTAAATATGATTATCAATACAGAAAAATGAATTTTAGATTGTTTTCAGTTGATTAGCCTTCTAATTTCATGAAAATTTTGAACTTTTTCGGAAAATTTTTTTTGCTCCCTGATTTTTCAGACCAATTATGAAGGGAGGGGGGGGGGCGACATAAACTTTGAAAAATATTTGCAACGGCCTTAGCTTTCTTTTATAATTTTATTCCAAAAGCTTCTATACAATTATGTTAAAGATATTTTTAATTGTTCAAATATACTATTTCCTAATCTTTTTCAACAAAAATACAAAACAGCAACCATAATCTTGACGCAAATTTGGTTACGGTTTGTAAATTCATTGATTTAAAAAAAATCGTTTAAGTTGTAGGTTTTGATTGAAATTTTTGTGAAAAAAAGGTACACGGAAAAAAAATCACAAAATATTTTTTTTAATTTTTGAAATTTTGTATTTATTTTAGAAGACTGGTACCAAACTTGTGAACTTGTGATAACATATGATTTTTAAAAAAATCTAAAATATTGTCCAAAAATATTTCAAAAATTATTTTCAACATGCAAAATAAAAAAAACTAATTGAGAGTGATATGACACCTTTTACATGTTTCAGGTATTTTGAAGTGAAATTTAAAAAAAATCATTTATGAAGGAAAAGCCCTCTGCAAAATATAATTTCAAAACGTTAAGAAAATTTCCTACGTTCTTTTCGATTCGATTCATTTTTATTAGTTTAAATTTTGTTAAAAATGAGCTTTTCTCAGTGTCATCTAATTAACCCTCCAATATCTTAGGAGATATTGTTTGGATTTACATTTTATCATCTGCTTTTTTTCAATACAAATAGTTTTGACAAATTGATTTACAGCCCGACATTTGCAAATGTCAAAACCTGAAGTGTTTAGTTATTCTAGATTTTTTGATTTCAAAACAATTTTTACTTTAAGGGTTACATACATGTGAGAAATCACGAAATTTCATTACACAAAATTATTAAATTCGCTAACAAGATGCTTATTAATCACCCCTGACAGTTTCATGAAGATATTTCATGAATAAACTGAGTTAGAGACGATTTAAACTCAAAATTTTGCCATGCGCAAAGCGGATTGTCAAATTTTCTGAGCTTTTTTCTCAAAACACTGAGTTGATTTACGGGTGCCACGATATCTCGTGATGTTATGGACCAAATTGCTTGAAATTTGAGGTGAAGACTCTCAAGACATATCCCATGTGCATGACAAAGCCCGATTTTTAAATTTTGCTTTTTTTTGAATCACAAAAATAAAAAAATGACAATTTTCGATATGGAAAACAAAAACAATATTTTTATCTCAAGAGATAAAAAAATTGTTTATGTTTTCCATACCAAAAAAGTATTTTTTTTATTTTTGTGATTTAAAAAGATTCAAAACATCAGCCTTCGTCATATACACGGGACTGGTTAAACGAATTTTCACCAAAATTTTGAGCCGATTTGGTCAACGCAGTGTTGAGATATCGTGGCACCCGTTTTTTGAAACTGCCAACTTCAAATAGTTATATCTCGGCAATGATTCAACCAAATGTCTTCAAAATTATTTTGTTGACAGATGAAAATGTATATTTAAATATCCTGAAAACAGACTCAGTAATATTTAAAATGTGTGCTCATACCAACCTATGATATTTTTGCTGATTTACATGTATTCAACCCCTTATTAGAGCAAAAAGAAGTAGTTTCATTTTCAATCATTGAAAGTCGAACCAGCAGTTTCGAGAGTTAAACAATGGAGGTTTTTAAGATGATTTTCTCATGAATAATTCCTCTTAAAAATGCCTTATTTTTGAAGTTATGATTAAAGATAGTTTAGATTTTTTTTTTTTTTTCAAAAAAATATCACTCTTGTATTTTGCATCATCAAATTTTTCCACCATCCTAAACATTAGCGCAAAAAATGCCTTTATTTCAAAGAGTCGAGAGTAAAAAAGTTCGTATTTCAGGAATTCATCTTTAAGATAAAAAGCAAAAGACAAACCAGATTTTTAATATCTTGAAACCAGCGATGGAAGAATCATCATCAAAAAAAAAAAAATCATTTGACGCTCATCAAGAGAAAAATCACGCACGAAAGATCGGTAAAAGGAATCTCAGTAAATCATCATTTATTTCTCAACTACACTTGCAGGTGTAACGTCACACATCGAAACATGATCTGTCACTTTTTTTAGATGGGCAATGTGTGTAAGCAAAGCAAAAAAAAATAAGGTTTAAGTGGTGCTAACAAGAAAATTCACAAAAAATCTTTTACAGATTGATTTTATTTGAGGAGTTTGGGGGAGATTTTCTTTTGCGTTACTCGCTTTCTCTGTCACTCGCGGGTGAAGAAATTTCGCATGCGAAAATGTTTTTTTTAACGATTATTACATTTCTGGTTGAAAAAAAGTCTCACAAATGCGTTATACATCACGTAAGTAAGTAAACTTTAAAATAAAATTGAAAATATGAACTATTTTATGATCAATTTTAAGAAGTTTGGTGTTCTTTTTTCGGCCTGTTTTTCCATGTTTTGAACATAAAAAATACAAAAGTGACTATTTGAATTAAGTATTTTTTGACAGACACGGATTTTTTAGGGAATGGGATGGGACAGTTTATGCAATGTGTGATAGCTAAGTAAACAGTAAAAAATAATGATTAAAGTGTTTAGGATCCATTCAATGATTTTTTTTAAATGTGTCAAGCATGCACAAAATAAAACCACAAGGTACATAATTCTAGTTCTTTTTTAAACATACTGGAAAGCAAACAAATAAAATCCTTAAAACAAACACTTCAGTCTCAAGAAGGAGTCGACTGACAGCTGACAGCTAAAACAAATCTTTGCCTCCAATCCACAGCGGTGTTGGCGGCGGTTAAGATAAAAGCAAATATAAACGATGATCTTCTTTTTGGAATAACTGTTTTTTTTTTACAAATTTGTACAAAAATTTGACAAGACAACATAGGTAAAGATTTTTTTTTCAAATAACCAGTGTATACAACGACTTACTCTGGAGGAACTCACCACCAGTCCGTCAGTCAGCCTAAGTCCAGCCCACCTCCCCCGGTCCGTCAGCCGACGTTCCGGGCCAGAGGACGTGAGGGCCAGCCTCCGGAGCTCAAAGTAGATCCGCTTTGATATGATTCAGTGAATTTTAATCTTACACACCGCGGAGATGTCGTCGTCGTTTTCATCCGCGTCGGGGCTTAGCTCTGTACACTGCGGCATAAACAAAAAAAAAAGTTCTGGATTTTTTGTGTTGTTTCTTAGCGCTGATCCCCTTGTCCTGGCTGAAGGTTCCAGGGTGCGGCATTGTGTCCACCTCCTGAGCAGTGGCAGCATATCCAGTATTCATGAGGTCTCCGGAGGCTTTTGTTTTATTTTTGTTTATTCTTCTACGATTTTTTGTTTGTTGAACTTGGTGGAAGTCATGAAAATAGCAGCGAACAGCAGACAAAAATGATAAATTTTATTACAATTATGTTTAATTTCTCTAAAATGCAAAATGTATTTTTAACATTTTAGAGATGCTTATAACTGTAATACAAATTTTAACTAACATATTAAAAAAAACAACTAAATTTTTCCACCGTTTTTTTCGCTTGCTGAAGCGGAACTTCCTTTCATCTAGCTTCCACACCTGTTTACTTAACAAGCATTCTCTTTGGCATCCACTCGTCCTCTTCTTTTTATTCCCGCAAATATCCTGGTTGTCAATCTACAAAAAATGCCGCAAATAAAAAAAACCGAGGTCCTCCTCAAAGATCAGCCGTGAACCATCAACTTCCAACAGAAATCGCCGACCGCGCCGTGGTCTTCTGAAGTTCCTAATCTCTCTCTCTCGCTTTTTCTCCTTCTCTTTCCACAACAAGTCGGCTCTCTTCTTTACCTTTGGCTTGGGAGCGATTATGACCAAATATTTGCGGGATTTAGCCACACTTGACCGATTTTGAATGTAAATCATTTGCAGGGCCGGGGATCCGTTGCCACGCTGCTGATGGCTTGCTAGAGGTGGCTGTTTGGCCTGGAGCGACTAGCGAGGGGTTCTCTGTGAATGTGAAAATATTTTTTTTTTTTACTAAAATTTTTAGCTTGTTCTTAGACTGATGTAAATATTCTGAACATTTTTTTTAAATAATGGAAAATTTAGGTCTAACTTTTAAAAAACAAAAGGTTATTCTAGAAATTCATAATTTTTTCAAACAACAAATTAGTTTTTGAGAAGAAATGTTCACATTAGATTTTATTATTTGGTACTTTTGAAAAATAAGCTGCGAATCCAAAAATCTGAACATATTTTTTTGAAAAAAGTTTATCATTTCAACATTGAAAATCTGATCAATGATGGTTTCCAAGATAAAATCCAATGAAAATTGAGGATCGACAATATTTGGGTAGTTTTCAGTATTCATCTTATTAACCACAGGTCGTACCAACAATGTCAAAAAAAGCACATAGCTGATAATTTTCTCATTTAAAAAGGCAATTTTTCGATCTCACTAGCTTTTTTGGCCAAATTTTCCCTATTTTCTGTTTAATTGCATTTGAAGAACCTGCTGTTACCAAGCAATGATTGAAAAGGAAATAGTTTCAAAGAACACCAAATCTCTATGCACCAGTTATTCACACAAGCTATCAAATTGTTATTTCTGTAAATAAAATGAATTGAATTGAATTGAAAATAAAAAGGCAATTTTGTTCAATAATTATACCTAAACATGGCAATAGCTCAAAAACGGTGCAATAAATCAAAATTTCACAAAATAACTTTTCGATCAACAATTGAATTTAACATCTAGAAATATTTTTTTGAATTTGTTTGGTGTCCATTTTTAATACTTTCCAAAGAACACATGTAAACAAATAAATCAAAATTAAAAGGGATAAAGTTTGTCCAAATTAATTTGTTGTAATAACAAGTTGTTTAAAAAAAGTGGCGTAATTGTTTTTGGAGTGTCACTATTTTCAGTCCCAATCATAACCTACAGCTTTGCCCAGGACATCAAAGCATTCTGCCACTACCTTCTTGTAAACACATTATTTGTTTTTTTTTTAATTGCAATTTTTGTGTGGGCCGCCCACAAATTTGTATCAAGAAATTCATTATGCAAAATGGCTTATTTAGACAAAATGAATAGATGGACAATGTTTCATAGAAATGAAAAAAGTGCAATGAAAAATCGATTTTTAAAACTCTAGAGAATTGATTAATTGCATTTTTTTGGAAAAAAAACAAGCGAATCATTTGAAATCGAAAACACCTTGAAAAAAAGTTGTTCTAGACTCCCCAACGAAAATGTTGACCGATTCCTCAAAATGTCGGGAAAGAGCCCATCTTGCATGGTGATGAATATCAGACTTGCCGACTTTTTTCTGAAGTTTGTAGGAAATACACCATGACCCGTTTTTGATGCCATTTTTATAATTATTTTAAAGAATTGTTTTTAAATTAATTTAAAGCAAATAAGAAAAATAAAAAAAATATGTGAAGATTAAAGAGATTTTTGTTAAATGTGTTAATGTTAAATTCATTTAAAATACTGTTCAAAAAGCTCCAACCGTGGAACATTAAAAAAAGTGTTTTCAGGTATAAGCTGGCAAATCTTTAAGAATCATCGTACGTCTCATTCCAATGTGTGGATTTTTGTTTCAGTCCTTTGAAAAAAAAAATCAGAAATGGACTAACATAAACACAATTTTATTTTTTCCGCTAAATGATTTCAAGAGAATACTTATTCCCAAGACTGGTACAAATTTTATTTGAAGTTTTTGTCCCCCCCCCCTCCCAAGTGCAATGAACTGAAATCAATTTAAATTTCATCACCCTGCGTCTTTAGAATCATTTTAGCAGGGCTGTGGAGTCGGAGTCGGAGCCGGAGTCGGTGGAGTCGGGTCTTTTTGGCGACCTGGAGTCGGAGTTGGAGTCGGAGTCGTCAAAACTCTAATAGCTGGAGTCGGAGTCGGAGTCGGAGCGCTTGCTATCATGATTTAACAATATCATAATATTATCATGTTTTAAAACATTATCAACTATTATATCAATCTTCTACTTGGAACGCAACATGCTAATTTTGTATGTAAATAAAAACAAATCAAAGTGTGGTACTGAAAACATTTCAAGCTGACAAAAAATATCAAAAATAAGTTGCAACTAATTTTGATATACAGTTAAACCGGCGCTCTTATGCCTCGCATATGCAACTTTGCATATACGAGTCATTGAATTTATTACATATATCGATTACCCCAATGTTTACAATTTCTTTACAAAACTCTTATAGTGTTGATCCTTAAATAATATCGTTGAACAAGTCGATTTTTGTGTTAAATGCCTTAAATCGGGTTGATATAATTGATATAATTTAATTTATTTTTCAAATATTAGAATTTTCTCATGATTTGTATGTTTAAAGTGTGTACTGGATTGGATCACACAATGTCCATGTACGTATTCTCAAATAAATTCAAAAAAGCTTTAGAAAATAGTTACTTTCAAAATTGTTTATTTCAAAACCAGGGTATCTTTGATAGTTACTGCCAAGCTACTGCACACCAATTTTTCATTACTAAATTCGGAAAAAAATCATTGAAATCTGCACTTCTGAAATTTTCAGTAAATGAAAACTTGCTAAAAAAACAATTGAAAATTAGGGGGAATATACCCATTCTAATCACACTAAGCCGTTCGACCAATTCTCAGATGTATCAACAATTAAAAGTTGATTGCTTACTTTTAATTGAGCTGTCTATTACTTAGGAACAGTAAAAAACACTTTATTTAAGCTGTAATTCATGATCAAAGTGCTGATAGGCCGATAATAGAAATAGGCTGAGAAAGGATATAGTTCCCCTAGTGTAGCTAGCTCTTTAACTTAAAAAATGAATGTAAATTTAAAGTAGTTAAATTGTTCCAATTTTTCAAACAACAAAATTCAAATTTACTCCGAGAATTGTTGTGCTGAAAATGCGTTTTTTAATATTTAAAATACAGATTAGGTGACAGAGTCGGAGCCGGAGTCAACAAAATTTTGAAAGCTGGAGTCGGAGTCGGCTAGAGTTGGTAGGCCGGAGTCGGAGTCGGAGCCGGAGTCGACAATTTGTGAAGTCGGAGTCGTTTGAAATATGACCCGACTCCACAGCCCTGCATTTTAGCATGTTTTGGTTCCTTCAAAACTTGTTTTTAATGTTAGTGAATTTCCGATTTACAAAACCGCACAAAGTTTTTTTTTTTTTTGGCAAAACGTTTTTTGTCGTCAAATCTTCTTTTTTTAAATGCATTTTCAATTGTATAATCATTGAAATGTTGAATTGTTGGTTTGTAATTTTAATAATAATATTTGTTTAGCCCACTCTCGACCTCGGCCAGAGTCGAAGGACAAAAACAATTAGCATCAGAATAAGAAAATGAAACAAATAATTGTTTAATTAATTGTATTTTATTTGGATTTAATTATTAAAAAAAAATGAATTTAAAACACACAAAAGATTGTTAAACTCGAGACCAAAGATCACCATAACACAAAAAAATTTTTTTGCATAAATTCTTGGATTTTAAAAAATTGCAATTAAAATGTGTAGGTTTTTAAAGAAAAATTGACTCTTATTATTTTTTATTTCCATTGGAAAGAAATAAATGCATGAAAATCATAATTTATATAATGTTATCAGAAACTCGAACTTAATAAAATAAGCTCAAGAATATGGGATCCAGAACAAAAAATTACTCTTGAATAATCATTCTTAGAAAAAGCCTCCATTTTGTGTGTTTAACTGTCTTTACAAGCTCCAGGTCCAATTGAGTTGTTATCTTGATGGTTTTTTTTTAATTTTATTTAACATTGTCCTCTTTTTCGCTACAATGCAAAAACTCTTTTATGATAAAACCAATTGGGATGTTTCACCCTTCACTTTACTGTATTTTCTAAGCCGGTTCGGAGGCTTCTTGAAATTTAAATTTATTTCACCTAAGTTATAGACGCTTTAAGATTCTTGAGGATTTGAAACTTTCAAACTTTCTGTCCCGGTTTGCCCCCTTTTTCCGTTGACCTAGAGTGGTCATATTTGGCCCAGATGCTGGTTTTATATGTACAAACTACCTATGAAAATGTCATGCAAATATAATTCTAAATAATATTTTTAAGGCCAATTAAAAAAAAAGATACAAACTGTAAAAAAAACACCGCACAGCTATAACGATTAAGAAACATCGAAAACTTTCATAATACTTTTTTTTAATTTTCTTCATCAAATGAAATATCTTTTAATTTCCTTGAGAATTCCTTTCGAAAAAAAGGAAGGGCGTTGAATAGGGCCGCTAAAGAGTGTGTGATGGGTTTTGAATAATGTGCGCGGCTTGGAAGTCCCAAAAGGTGCGACTCTACTTATCGTACCTGTGTGTGTGTTAACAAAAAAGAAAACCCTCCCAAAAACATCGGGGAGGTGACGAACGAGATTTGTTTCGCCACCCAATTTTGGCCACGGTTTCGGCCACGACCGTTGGCAGCGGGTTTCGGTTTCGAAGAAGAGCCGCTTTTGAGGTCTGCTTTGAATCTTCGGAACAGAGAGGATCTGGGTCTGACAAGGATCGCGAGAGAAAGGTGGCAAATTGAATTTGTCTCAGTCCGGGGTCGAACAAAGGCGGGGTCATTGTGCGGATTTTTTGTTTGTAGGCTGAAAAAAAGAAAGTAAAAGATTCCTATAAATTTCATACCTCTATCCCTATAGGAACTTTCGCGACCATGTTTGTGAATTTAACAGAAAGTGTGTTCAGTTTATTTGTAGAAATTTATGATGGCATTTTTCCTTTTTCCCAGTAATTGAGTGAATACTTGAAGAATAAATTTAAATCGTCTGGTTTTGATAATATATTAAATCGATTTTTGATACTGAAAAAATCTTGAAAACAGATCATTTACAAAAAAAATGTTGTTGAGAAATTTTAGTTTTCAAATCAATTAATGTTTTTGACATTGTTTTTAAAAATCATTTATTCATTTTAAAAAAATGCATTTTTTTAAAGATATTATGATGTTATCACTAATTTAATGATAACTATTTTTATTTCTTAAACCTAAAATTGTTTCAATTGAAAACACTTGAATCCAGTCATCACACCTCACTGCATTTCACTCCACAGAATTCAAAGCAACCAAAACCATTCATCACCTAATGTTTCGGAGTGTTTTCAGTGCTTCTAAACAAGAAACCTCAACACGTGGCTCAACTCAGTCTCCCACCTCGTGCTGGCTGCTCCATCACCCAAATGAATCCTATCCTTTTCCGTGAAACGGGAGGAGACATGGAAAATCCAACGTCCCCATTTTCCCCCCATTATACCATTCACTACGATTGAGAGCAACCACAGAGCCGAACAAAAACTTAAGCTTTGAAAAGACGACGGCAAAAGCTTTCTTCCCAAAACCTCCCCTCCTTTTTTGAGTTGAACACGACGAGCTGTGTTATTTCGTGATGGGGGGTGGAGTAAGTGGGTGGTGAAACCCACCCCTTAAGGCACATCACGAATGCTTTTCATCCATCTTACAACACTACCCAGTCGTGGCAGAAACACAGCGGAAAATAGAGAGAGGAAAAATTATGGTCCTGACGTAGCTCGGGGTTGGGGGTGGTGTAGAAGGTGCCTGGAGATCATCATCAGCATCATCATCGCCACAACGCGTTGAGGCTATATCAGCTGGTTTCGGGGTTGTGTTGTGCTCCGCTACTGAATAGGTGGTTCGGATGGCAAAGCAGCTCTCTGATGATGCAGATCTGGGAGGAACAAAAAAGAAAAAAAGAAGAAAAACCACTGCGTCACCTCTGGCTGGCACCACGAACACACAGCACAGAAAACCCAAAAAACTGTGGTTTTCCACGACAGAAAAATAAAAAAACGAAGTTTTTTTCGGAAATAAGGCTGGTATGAATTTTAAAGAATGTTTTTTCCATTTATTATTTAACTACAAAAATAATTCTAAATTTCAAATTTCAAGCGAAATTTTCAAAATTTTCACAGAAGCACCAGTATTACACAATTGTGTGTAAGAATTAGGAAAAAGCTTTCAATTTTTTTTATTGCGATTATGTCACTGTTGGGATAAGAATGAGGTTTCGAAGTCACAAAAACTCGACAGCAGGCAAATACGATAGTGCCAGCTTCAAGCTGTTGAAAATAGATTTATTAGAATAATTCGAAGCTAATTCTCAATCAGAAGTTCTTACAATTTATGTGCAACGTTAGTACCACATGGAAAGTGGGTCGATGACTTAAGTATGTGTTGTTATTAGACCTAATTGGAAAATAGTGTTTATAATAATTTGGAGATAAATGGTTCAGCGCTTCTTACAGTATTCGTCGGTTTTGGAACCCATTATAGAAATTTGGAATTTGAACTAAACTTATAATAAACTGTAGACTTGTCGGGTGGTTTGGTGTGCACTTTATGATGACGGCTACTGACAATCAGAATGATCGACATGTAGAGCGTCGCGTCATTTGGTCCCGTTGACGTCAGGTGGACAGTGAGTCGTCGCAGTGATATTTGACGGTGGACTTCGTCGCAACAGTCACATTTTGAAAAAGTTCAATCAACCAAATTATCATTGTTTTGCTTTTTGGGTGTTTTTGATTTTTTTTGAAGATAAAAATTAGTGATGCTCTGAATACCCATGGGCGTTAGAGGGTTAATACAAAGTTACATGAAAAAAAAAGTTTTTTTTAGTTTTATATTAATGAAAGATTAATTCTCAGAATAAACCAGTATTTCATTTTTTTAAACAAGAAAAAATTTAATACAGAAAAAATTCCAGGAAAATTTGCAAAACGGTCATTTAACGATACAATTTAATTTTTTTT
Source organism: Culex quinquefasciatus (assembly GCF_015732765.1). Lineage (NCBI taxonomy): Eukaryota > Metazoa > Arthropoda > Insecta > Diptera > Culicidae > Culex > Culex quinquefasciatus. Next base: position 30,939,046 of record NC_051862.1, on the reverse strand, counting down.
ATTTTTTTTTTTTTTAGATGTTACTGTTTTCAAGTTAAAATTAAAGTTCTTGCAATTTAACAATATTTGATGAAAGAAAAACACACCTTAAAAACTTTAATTTAAGACCTTATGAGCTCAGTTTTCAATTATGAAATATAAATCTGTTTTGATTTTACTTTAAACTGTTTTCGATTTTTATAATTTGAGTTTTTTAATCGAGCATGTAATGTCAAAATGCTAATACGCCTTTTTCAAATGTTGCTCTAGAAGTCATTTTCTATTGCAAATTGAATTTTGCATCGAAATATGTATTTTAGAAGACTAAATGACTAAAATTTTCGGTATTCTAAAAAAAATTGTTTATTAAATTTATATAACATATATTTATGTAACATAATTATATAACATATTTTTTAATTTCAGTTTTTATGTTAAAAGTTTATCAAAAATGGAGGTTATTTTTTTTATGTGAACCGTTTTTTTTTTGAAAAATTCCTAACGGAACCAATAACTTTACGAAAGACACCAAATCGATCAAAATCAAAACTTATCGAATATTCACATGCCCATTTTGCATGACTAAGCTAAATTACATGAAAAAACAATGCTAGCTTGTTTTGGTATGGAGAATGCATAAAATTGTAACAAAAAACTAACTTAATCCACCTATGTGGTTGGAGCCTTCCTCACAACAATGGCTGTACACAAGTTTCATCTATTTTTTAGATCCGGCTTCCAAAAAGTACATCGATATCACTCAAGTGGCCATATCTCGAGACAGGGTTGCCAGATCTTCAATGTTTTGGGCTCGCTGGAAAGGTTTTTTGATAACGTAACCAACGTTGGGTCGGATGATGGACCCGGACATAGTTTACATACATTTAAGTGAGATCCGGCTTCAAAAAAGTACATCAATATCACTTAAGTGGCCATATCTCGAGACAGGGTTGCCAGATCTTCAATGTTTTGGACTCATTGGAAAGGTTTTTTGATAAGTTAACCAACAATTGGTCGGATGGTGGATCCGGACATAGTTTACATACATTTAAGTGAGATCCGGCTTCAAAAAAGTACATCAATATCACTTAAGAGGCTATGTCTCGAGACAGGGTTGCCAGATCTTCAATGTTTTAGACTCGATGGAAAGGTCTTTTGATAACCTAACCAACGTTGGGTCGGATGATGGACCCGGTCATAGTTTACATGCATTTAAGTGAGATCCGGCTTCAAAAAAATATATCAACATCACTTAAGTGGCCATATCTTGAGACAGGGTTGCCAGATCTTCAATGTTTTGGACTCATTGGAAAGGTCTTTTGATAAGTTAACCAACAATTGGTCGGATGATGGATCCGGACATAGTTTACATACATTTAAGTGAGATCCGGCTTCAAAAAAGTACATCAATATCACTTAAGAGGCTATATCTCGAGACAGGATTGCCAGATCTTCTATGTTTTGGACTCGATAGAAAGGTCTTTTGATAACCTAACCAACGATGGGTCGGATGATGGACCCGGACATCGTTTACATACAGTTAAGTGAGATCCAAATATATGTGAAAACACATTTTTATACATAACTTTTGAACTACTTATCAAAACTTCAATCTGTATAAAACTCGATCTATGGGACCCTAAACCAAGTGGAATGCAACAAGTTCGGGTCAAATCGGTTCAGCCAGTGCCGAGAAACATGAGCTAGTTTGTTGGTCACATACATACATACACACACACATACACACACACATACACACACACATACACACAGACATTTGTTCAGTTTTCGATTCTAAGTCGATATGTATACATGAAGGTGGGTCTACGACGTTTTAATACGAAGTTCATTTTTAGAGCAGGATTATAGCCTTACCTCAGTGAGGAAGGCAAAAATGGAAATGCGAAAACGCCAATGTAATGATTATATTGTTGAAATGTTGAAGGATAACTTCTAAACAAAAAAAAAATAAAAAAGCGTTCTGCTGTAAAAGAAATGTCAGAATCGGAGAAAAACTATCATTTAAACAAATTGAAGCTGTTATCGAAAATAAATGATTTTGTTATATTTAAAAACGCTCATGGTCAAATTGCAAAAAAAAAAAAAAAATAAAAAAAAGTTAATGTCTTTGACAAATTGATTTCCCTTGTCGAAAATCAGCAAAATATCAAAATATATTTTGATTTTTTCAGAGATACAACATATTTAAAGAAAAACGTTACATAATCCACCTTAAGGTGGTTGGTGCCTTCCTCACATTTAGAGGGTACACTCAAAGTAAAAAGTATCCTTTTTTCAAGTTCGCCCGTCGTCACTGAATTTGGCTTACCTTTTGAAAGGGTGACGCCGGGTGAACTTTAAAAAAGGATAGAAAGTACCCTTTTTGAGGATTGAAAGTACCCTTTTGAGGGATACTTCTGACTTTGAGTGTAATGCTATCCAAAATAGATAGAAAAGGGCGGACCTTTGAGTGTTCTATCAACTTGATTCATTATTCATACCATCAGATTGGTTAGCCAGATCTTCATAATTTAGGGCACTTACATGCTTATAGCTTTTGACAGGTTGTCAGATCTGCAATTTTTTGAAATCGTTGAAAATGTCTTTTGATTACCTATCCAATGACAGGTCGCATGATAGATCCGGACAACGTTTTCATCGAATTATCTGAGATCCGGCTTCTAAAAAGTTCATAAATAACACTTAAGTGCTCATAACTTTTGATAAGGTTGTCAAATCTGCAATCTATTGAGCTCGTTTTAAAGGTCTTTTGATTACCTTTCTAAAAATGTATAACATGACGGGGTTTCTTACAAAAAACACCCTTTCTACAATCTTTCGGACTTATGTTAAAATCGTTTTTTTAGCATAACTTTTGAAGTACTTTACTAAACTTTATAATTTTCAATAGCGACTTATGGGACCCCAAGATGGATCGAATGAGACCAAAACGGTCCAAATCGGTTCAGTGCCAATATTTTGATCAACATCCCACCACACACACAGACATTTGCTCAGAATTTGATTCTGAGTCGATAGCTATACGTGAAGGTGGGTCTAGGAGGTCAAATTAAGAATTTCGTTTTTCGAGTGATTTTATAGCCTTTCCTCAGTAAGGTGAGGAAGGCAAAAATCAATAAAATTTTAAGCAGGTTGCTTCATAAGAAAGTATTCTTTATGAAAAACGATACTTGATCCACCTTTAGGTGGTTGGTGCCTTCCTCACATTCATAAAGTCAATACATTCAGTAAAAATAGCTAAATTTCCCCTTAACATGTTTAACAAATCAACTTTATTATTCATTTCTTTTGATAGGGTTAGCTTACCTTCAATGTTTCTGGCTCATCGGCAAGGTCTGATAAAAAACCTATTCAACGATAGTTCGCATGGAAGATTCAGACAACATTTCTTTCACAATATTAGAAATCCGGCCTCGAAAAAGTGTATAAATAACACTTAAGTGCTGATAACTTTTGATAGGAATGTCAGATCTTCAATGTTTTGGGCTCATTGGAAAGGTCTTTTTACCTTTCTGAAAATGTATAACATGATAGGTTTTCTTGCAAAAACCACCCTTTTTACAATCTTCCGGACATACGCAAAAATCGTTTTTTTTTTTTTGCATAACTTTTGAAGTACTTAACTAAACTTGCTGATTTTAAATAGACCTCAATGGGACCCCAAGACGGATCAAATGAGACTACTACGGTCAAAATCCGTTCATCCAGTCCGGAGATAATCGAGTGACAATTTTTTTGTCCACCCACCTACACACATCCACACAGACATTTGCTCAGAACATGATTCTGTGTCGATATGTATACGTGAAGATGGGTCTACGAGGACAAATTAATAAGTTCAATTTTCGAGTGATATTATAGCCTTTCCTCAGTAAGATGAGGAATGCAAAAACTGTTGTTTTCTACAATGAAATTCATCAAAAATTTAAAAAAAATAATTCTGAAAAGGATGTATTTAGGAAAAAACCACATTTGATTTTTTTTGATTAAGACTAACATTTCAAAAGGGCGTAATATTGAACGTTTGGCCCTTTTAAAGTGTTAGTCTTGATTAAAAAAAATCAAATTATTGTTTTAGAAAAGATCGGAATATTTCACGACTGTTTCATGCAACATTGAAAATCGGTGGGTGGGTTGGGTCGTTTGAGTGAGACTTGGAAAACTTCAATTTTCATGTTTCTTTTTAATTAAGCAGCTGTATCGCAGCAACCAGAGGTCCAATCTTCGATGTCTCTTGGACAATTTCATAGCCATTTTTTTTGTACTTTTAAAAAATAAAAATATTTTTAGAAATGGTCACTCATGGTGTCAATTTTTAAAGATCTAAAAATTGCAAATATTTCGCTAAAATCAAACATTAGGTGGCTATATCTTGAAAACGGAATCCATTATCAAAAAATTTGTAAAGAACATTTTGATTGCAAATTATGATTTACCTAAAATATTGAAGTAAATTATTTTTTCGGCATAACATTTCGTTTTTTTCCAAAATCACTATTTTTTCAAAAAAAAATTTGACCATACTTCTCTATAGCTTAAAAGTTGCAGATTTTTGTCCCCTAAAACATATCAAAAAATCTCGAAAAACAAAAACTAAGTAGTTTTGGAAATTGAGTTTTTGTTAAAAAAAATTATAATTTAAAAATTGGCAAAAAAATCCGTGTACCTATTTTTTCTCAATAGTCCCCAACAATACCTAATACTTTGTCGAATAAACGAAGAGTGATCAGGAAATTCACTAAAAAGTTACAGCTGTTGAAATATTTACGTACCATTTCTGTATGGAAAGCTGCCAAAATTGTATGGAGACTTGTATGGGTTAACCAATGACACAAAAGAGCTTCTTTGGTCGTAGGAAAGGCCCCCACAAAGTTTGAGCCAAATAAAAAAATACAAATAAAATCCATTTCCGGTTTTGGTAGAGAGTAGCTCATTTATTAATGTTTAAAAATAATATCACTTATAAAATAAAAAATTTTGGTCTCAGATTAACGAAATTTATGAATTTCTTACCGATTGCAATATTAGTTTGCATTGAAACTAGACTAGATTTTCGGCGATTTTTTACATTTTGTAAAATGAACAAATGAGAAATTTCTCTAAACAAATACAAAATTTTCAATATAAAACAAATTGAAAAAACCCGATTTAATCCCACCAGGGGTGAGATAGAGCCTTTCTTACTAAAGAATATAACTTCTCTCAATTCACAACATCGACTTGATACAAAAAATCTTATGATGAAAGCAAGGTATTATTAATGATGTGTTTTCTAAAAGAAATTGAAAACACAATTTTCACCGCGGACGACACACACCGCGGTTTTGGTTTTCTAGTTTTGGTACGAGCCCAAAAACCGAACAAAGCAGGCGCAAAGCAAAACCGAGTTAACCGCACAGTGGGAAGCTTGCCATTCAGCGTCTACGAAAGTGAGAGAGTCAGAGATAGATATTTTTACAACCGCACCACTACACACTCAATCGCAATACCTTAGGTAGATAGCCATTGGCGTCGCGAGCATTGAAAACTTTGAAAACGATATAAAGCTTAGAAGCATCGAAAGCTCCTATTGGAATCCAATGAACTCTGTTTAATAAAACGACACGACAAATGAAGCCTACTTAAAGGCGATTTTAGGAGCACACGGGAACAAATTGATTGTACCCGGATGAATGTCCTATGTCAAAAAAGTTTTTGCATTAACATTGGACAGTTATGCAAAAAACGGACAGAGCAAAAGAAACCGAAAAGCTACGATATCTTACATGTTGAAGAAAACATCGGTAGACAAGCTACTACAAACGAGAATAAGACGAGCCAAAACATAAATGCGCCAGCATTCTTGCGCCAGTATTCGAAGCTCAACTTGACAACTTGTCGACTTGGCGACGAAGCGTCGAAAATCGATGCAGTGTGATTTTTTAGCGATTTTTCGGTTTAAAATTCATGCTGAATCGACATTTTTACGAAGCTGGAAATGACGTCCTGGCTTAAAGTAAAACCTATACCTTTCTTTAGTAAGAAAGGCAAAAAGTAAATCGTTCTAAAAATTGATCGGGATTGCCGATCGATGTCAAATTTGTTTCAGATGCTCAGTCATGGTCTGTACTATGAATGTAGCAAGAAATTTCGAATAAAATCAGAAATGAAAAATGTTGGCGAAGGTCACCAGGTGGGCTTTTACCTTTTTTTAGGGATTTTGTTTCTTATGGTAGGTCAATCAAACGGCTCTAACTCCAGAACCATATTATGAATCTGGATGAAAATTTGGGAGGTTGTAGAGCTCAAAAATTGCAATTTTTGAGATAAATAAAAGATATGAAAATGAAAAAATTGGACCATATTTTCATTTGGAAACTGTGTATTTTCTGGAAAAGTCTGGCCGCATCCGAAAACAGATGGATAATTCGAAATTTGCGCGGCAACTCGCCCAGGTTCAGCACACTAGCTTTCATCTGCATTTAGGAGAATCGAAATCGGATTTATGGGAGCTGAGAACGGCGCGACACAAAATTTTGCAAAATTTTACCACATACGAACATCACTCGACCACCACGGAATTTATTTTCTCAAAATTCGAGGGTTCGAGATAGACGAGTTCTATCAAGGTGAATCGATAGAGCGTCGAAAATCGATGCAGTGTGATTTTTTAGCGATTTTTCGGTTTAAAATTCATGCTGAATCGACATTTTTACGAAGCTGGAAATGACGTCCTGGCTTAAAGTAAAACCTATACCTTTCTTTAGTAAGAAAGGCAAAAAGTAAATCGTTCTAAAAATTGATCGGGATTGCCGATCGATGTCAAATTTTTCAGATGCTCAGTCATGGTCTGTACTATGAATGTAGCAAGAAATTTCGAATAAAATCAGAAATGAAAAATGTTGGCGAAGGTCACCAGGTGGGCTTTTACCTTTTTAGGGATTTTGTTTCTTATGGTAGGTCAATCAAACGGCTCTAACTCCAGAACCATATTATGAATCTGGATGAAAATTTGGGAGGTTGTAGAGCTCAAAAATTGCAATTTTTGAGATAAATAAAAGATATGAAAATGAAAAAATTGGACCATATTTTCATTTGGAAACTGTGTATTTTCTGGAAAAGTCTGGCCGCATCCGAAAACAGATGGATAATTCGAAATTTGCGCGGCAACTCGCCCAGGTTCAGCACACTAGCTTTCATCTGCATTTAGGAGAATCGAAATCGGATTTATGGGAGCTGAGAACGGCGCGACACAAAATTTTGCAAAATTTTACCACATACGAACATCACTCGACCTCCACGGAATTTATTTTCTCAAAATTCGAGGGTTCGAGATAGACGAGTTCTATCAAGGTGAATCGATAGAGCGTCGAAAATCGATGCAGTGTGATTTTTTAGCGATTTTTCGGTTTAAAATTCATGCTGAATCGACATTTTTACGAAGCTGGAAATGACGTCCTGGCTTAAAGTAAAACCTATACCTTTCTTTAGTAAGAAAGGCAAAAAACATTGATCGCTAAAAATCTGTAATACAAAAAAAAGTTCCGATTAGATTAGATTAGAAAATAGCCAAAGATACATTTTCAGCCAATTTTTGATTTTAAGAAAGCACTAGAAAGAGAAACTTTTAAGTATTACTTGCTTTATTTGACTTTGTCAATTTTTTAAAATATGTCTTTTTTTAGGGGTCAACATTGACTGTGTTTTTTTACTTACATTTCATATATTTTAAGTAAAAAGATGTATGCAGTAATTTTTTTAGTGTCCCAGACTATGCATCTACGCATTTTTTTACTATTTTAATGATAATGGTGCCATCCTATAGCAGAAAATGTGAAAAACAAGCAAAAAGTTTACTGTAAAAACATGAACAAATAGATAGGCAAAATAAAGCGGTAGGAGTTGTTAGAATAGTCCAAATACTACTAAAAACAAACATAAACTAAACAAGATAAATACAAATTAAAATACCAAAAATGAAACAAGAAAACATAAAATAAGAGAAGTGAAGTTTGTCGTAGAACAAAAGTTGCTCAAAATGACCTCCTGAACAATATGAAAATTTCGAAAAAAAATTTAGGCTGTATAGGGTAAATAAATAGAAATTTTTGTAGAATTCAACTGCATTTTTAGAGTTAGACTGCATTTTTAGAGTTAGACGTCTCAACCATATTTTGTGCTTCCATAAAGGCACTTTTTGGTCTCAATTCGTCATATTCGGAATTCTCGAAAAATTTCACGTTAGTTAGAAGTATTGGAGTTGTAAATTGTGAAGGCTGGTGCAAAAAGATATTAAGGTTTTAAAAAAATCCATTTTGAGCACTAATTTGCAAAAGCTATGAGAAAAAATTAAACCAATCCTTGGTGACTATGGCACATTTTAAAGGGTTTCAAAAGACCTTTCGAATGCATCTAAGAGAGTTGGTTTTGATGAAGTTTTACGGAAAACCGAGCAATTTTAAGATTTTTCATGTTTTTTTGACCTCAAACTTTAATGCCCGTTTCACCCCGCTTCCCTTTGTTGTAGAGGGCTCATATTTGGCATGAGTTCATCTCATGTATAGACAAACAAACGCTGAAAGTTTCATTTAAATCGGAGCACCTCAATACGACCTGTTACACATTGGCGAAAAAATCGCTCTTAAATGCATACTGTAATTCAGGGGTGCTCAAAGTTTTTGGAGACCGGGCCAAATTTGTAGCTCAAATGAGCTTGCGGGCCAAATTTACAAAAAAAATTAGAAGAAATTAAATTACGTTATTTAAAAATAAAAAAAAATATTTTTTTTTGCCGTTGCAAATATTTTTCAAAGTTTATGTACCGCCCCCCCCCCCCCTCCCCCCAAGGGATCAAAAAACTACTTTGGTCACCCCTGCTGTAATTACACAATTTCAAAATAATAATAATATATTATTCTTCTATTTCATTTATGAGTTTAGAAGATAAAAAAATTAATAATGTAGAATCTGATTTTAATAAATAGTAGAAAACAATCAATAAACAAATTCAATGCTACAAAAATGCCAAAATGCTTCAGCAAAAAAACCAAAATAGTAGTTTATGCAACAAGTTACAAAAAAAAGATTTTTTCAGCACGAGTTGTACATTTATCCAACGAGGTTTAACGAGTTGGATAAATACGACGAGTGCTGAAAAAATCAAGTTTTGCATCGAGTTGCTTACAACATTTTTTGCAATTCCGAAAAACGCTCTTTGAATGGAATTTTATGTCAAACATTCATGTTTTTAGTAAATCAATCGTCCAAAACACAAAAAAATATTGAAAAATGATACTTTTCGATTCTAGTGTTAAAAAGTTCAACTTTTCAGCACCCATTTCAGTGCTGAAAAGTAGTACTTTTCAGCACTGGTATTGAAAGGTATTAATTTTCCATAAAGTTATTTTTGGTAGGGAAAAGTAGGCAGTTTAGTTTCTCCAGAAAGACAGGAAAAGTTGACAGTTTTATAGCAGAATTGCAAAAATGTATTTTTGCAATTCCGTCGTGAAACTACTTACTTTTCCTGTCATTCTTGAGCGACGAAATAGCCTTCTTTTCTGTACCAAAAATAACAGAATCGAATAGCAACACTTTTCAAAATAAATGCTGAAAAGTTCTACTTTTCAGCACTGAAATGGGTGCTGAAAAGTTGAACTTTTCAGCACTTGTTTCGAAAAGTAACACTTTTCAACACTTTTTTGATTTAAACGATTTATTGACAAAATACATGAAAATTTGATTTAAAATTTCACTCAATGGGTGTTTCTCGGAATCGCAAAAAATGTTGTATGGAACTCGTTGCAAAACTTGATTTTTTCAGCACTCGTCGAATTTAACCAACTCGGTGAACCTCGTTGGATAAATGTACGACTCGTGCTGAAAAAATCCTCTTTTTGCAACTTGTTGCATAAACTACTATTAAAAACCCATAAAATGTTTTCAGACTGCAACTCCTTTTCAATATTTTTGGCAATCTAAAAAAATATGATTATAAGTTTTAAGTTCCTCAAACTGGCATGGAAAACCAGACAACATTCCATTGCTCACACCAAAAAGAGAAAAAAAAATCTTCCACCAACCAGCTTGAGAGGATCCACGAGCCATTCTCGAAACTCCATTTAACCGTGAATTTGCCGGCTGGCTGGCTGGTTACGGGAAAAATGATAAAAGAAAAACCACCATCATCCTTCACTTGTGGTGGTGGAAACTTGGTGAAGACCATCATTCCAACCCAAGGTTAGCCCTCCACCTTAGCAACAGCTGTTGAGTGAACAATTTTGCTGGAATTTTTGAAGTTTCAGAAATAATTTTTAAAGTGTGTTTTTAATTTTTTTTACTTAGGAAAACTCAAATTGAATAGAACTTATTCAGAAACAATTTTAACGAGGTCGCCTTCCAACTTTCCCAGTGAAGAGGATAATTCTGCTTATTCAAGATCGCGTCCCACCACTTTGGAGCGGCCGGTCCACAGCACTGAATAACACAAAATATCGCAGACAAGTGTCCTTCTCGGCTGAGGTGGTGTCGCCTTTTCTAGCAGGAATTTTTCCTTTCAGCCGGAAAATTTACCTCTTTTTTCTGTATCTCGTTGAGGGTTAAGCAGTGGCTTGTTTTCAGCAGGTTGTGTCCCTTTGGATTTGTTTGGATTCTTTTTTTTGTGAGAATTTTCCTGGATTTCAAACCACACCATGCAACTTCTACCAAATGATGCAACAGCCTGGTGCAGTTCGCTTTTCATCAACTTTGGTACAAAACAAACGTCTCTGCCCTCCCCCCTCGTGAGGTTGGGTTGGCCGTTGAGTGTTGTATTCTGAATCCTTTACAGAGAAGAGACTCCCTCGCCACACCGGCGCTGATCTGAAAATGGGTTAATGAGGTGTTTATTGCGCACAAAATGGGGAAACCCCAACGACTGGGACTGCACAAATGTTGCTGAAAAGCTGCCACGGAATGAGTCTGCGTTTTTGTTTTTTTTTTGTTTTTTTTTTTGTTTTTTTTTTTTTTTTTTTTTCTAGAACCTGAATGCACAGTTCTTCTAACTTTTGTGAAGGTCGCCCACGGTGCCAAGCGGTACTGTGAATGGAGAATTGCTCTGGCGTTCATTAACGAACTTGTTTGCAAATGAAGTTGTGGTTATTTTGTGACACTTTCGGGGTGGTTTGCTCAAAAGTGATGGTTTATTTTCAGGTTAAAATTATTTCTAAAATATTTTGTAGAATTTTATGAAACAACTGCAAAAATTTTGCCCACAAAATAGTTACGCAAGAGTACGACATTCGAAACAAGTGTTCAAATACTCTTTACACAGTAAACATTTGGAAGGTTGAATATTACCTCTTTTATGATGTAATTTTACCTCAATTTAGACTGAAAAAGTGACATTCCACCAGAAAAGTGGTTAAATTACACATTTTGGAAACAATGCAAAGGGGAGGCTCAACTTGCCAATAACTAAAAAATCCTTACTTGCTTGAGGTAGGCAGATGACATTGCAATAATGTTTCAAAACAAGTATTCATTTTTCTTTACGATAGTGTTGTTGTTTGTGGAAAAAAGCGCCATTGATGGTTTTTTTTCTTGTAGATTTTACATGGAAATTGTAATTAACGATGAACATTTCTATTGATTGAAAATCGACCCTTTTTGGCCTATCTTGTCTTTAAAACCTACTCATTTTAGGAGTATTTCCCTATTCAAACGATCTTAAAATAACGATTTGTCACAAAAGCACATACTTTACCCCTGGTAGCATCCAACGACCCGCACAGGCGACACCTCTCAAGAGATGATACTTTTTCTGCTCAGCTCCATTTCGCATCCCACTTGAAGTCGGGCAGCAGCAGCTGAGTGCTCTGCTCCACCAACGCGGCATCTCCCTTCTCATTGTCTCTTTAGTTTTTAATGAGCAAAAATTCATCTCACTTCTTCGTGATGATGCTGCTGCTCTTGGCGCGCGCGCGCTCAACTGCTGTGAACAATTGTAGGCTCATTTGTCAGGCACTGAGAGCATCCCTCTTCAACGCGACTCACCTGAAGAAAGACAGAAAAAAAGAAGCCCTGAAATGATGTTCTTCTCTCCACTCAAGTAGTAAACTGACGTTGATTAGTGAAATGAGTAGTACATTGTATGTACAGACTCCCACAACGATGACGACGAGGATGGTCTTTGGGCACACTCTTGGGTTCCTGCAGCTGTACACCTGTTGAGAAGCTTTCCTCGGAAGCTTTTGGGCGGTGTGGCATTAAGTCATTGTAGCAGAGTGGTACAACTTTGTCACAGAAAAAAAACATAGAACAAGACAAGTTGGGTTGCATTCACCCATACCACCACAATTGTAGTAAAAAACAGTCGCTTGATTGCTGTTCTTTGGCAAAAGCCAAGTAGACCAAGTAGACAAATATTAACTTCCATGTGTGCGACTTATGTGTGTCTGTGTTTGTGATGTTTGCCAACTGTCTGATTGCCTTTGGGGAAATGCGAAAGAAAGCAAATTGTTCTTCGGAAACAATATTGCAATGTCATCCCCCCAACTACCACCCCACCCAACAGAACAATGAGCAAGGAGTGCTCGAATTTGCGACAACAGGAAAGGTGAACCCTGTTTTTGTTTTGTTGATTGAATTGGTGGAGTGATTTGAGGTATGGAGATTTGCTTGATCATATATTTTGATACTAAATGAATCTTTACCTTAACTTTTTAATAATTTTTTTAAAACATTCCATGGATATTTTGACCAAAGTTTTGATTATTTACTCATCTTAAACGAAATAACTCTGAAGACCCCTTTTTACCTTTTTTTCTCAACATCTATATAAGTCGTGATGGTTAACCATCACGCCACCATGTTCAGAGCAAACCCCTTATGTTTACCCTTTACACCAGAATTTTGTAATTGTCTGTTCGTAGATACTAAAAAAATTACAAAAAACACAAAATTTTAAAATTAAATTGGCTGTTCTAAGTAAGAAAATTGCACTTCTAGGTAATAGCGGATTCAAATAGTAAAGTATGTAAAAACGTATGTAAACCCCTCGGACACAATGCTCATTTCATTGTTATCCGAGCATTCGTTGGTGAAGGTTGTCTGAATCAACATGACTCGTCGCGTCCCGGCGCAAAACGCCGGCAATATTGCCCTACCTGCGGCTCAAGCAGGCAAAAAAGTGGGAATTTCCAAAAGGAAGGTTGAGGCCTCAACTGATGGCCAAAAACCGGGAATTTCCAAAAGGAAGGTGCTTTTGGAAGTGACATCGAACAGCAAAAAGACGAAAAAGAGCGACGGTACTGTACCGATGGATGAGGAGGAGGAGAACTCTTCATCGCACGAGGAGCAGCTATTGAAGAACAACAAGTTTGCTGGACTGCCTGACGAGGACCAGGTAGCGGAAGCAAAGGAGAATGAAGTGAAACAGCGAAAGGAGAAACTGCCTCCTTTTTATGTGAGGCAATCAGCAGCAACGATCGACTTTCGTGCGGGGCTGGTTGAACTCATCAAGTCTGGGAAAGTCCTAGGCAACATTCGTCTGTGTCAGGACGGATTTAAGGTGCTGGTGCAATCCAGGCAGCACTATCAACTGGTCAAGGATTACTTGACCGAAAACGAGGCGGAGTACTTTACCCATGATGTCGTCATGGATAAGCCGTACAAAATCGTCGTCAGAGGTCTGTACGACATGCCAGTGGAGGAATTAGCTGCCGAGCTAAAAGTTTTGAAACTGGATGTGTTGGCCGTGCACAAAATGAGCCGACGCAACAAAGACATCAAGTACCGTGACCAGCTCTACCTGCTGCATTTGGCTAAGGGATCGACGACGCTTCCTGAGCTGAAGGCAATTCGAGCGGTTTTCAACATTATCGTGTCGTGGGAGCGATACCGACCAGTGCATCGTGACGTCACACAATGCTTCAACTGCCTGGGTTTCGGGCACGGAGGTAAGAACTGCCACCTGAAGCGTCGTTGCGCCAAATGTGGTACCGATGCGCACATCACATCCCAGTGCATCCAAGATTCGCTGGTGAAGTGCCTCAACTGCAACGGTGAGCACTCGTCAACCGACCGAAAGTGCCCCAAGAGAGCTGAGTTCGTGAAAATTCGGCAGCAAGCATCGACGAAGAATCAGCCTCAGCGTCGTAGAACTCCTCCAGCCCTGGTGGAGCAAAATTTTCCACCTCTTCAACCGCGACGCCAGGTCCCGAACTTGGCACCGTTGCCGTTGGATCCCAGGAAGAGAGCTGAGATGAATCATCCACGGCCGGGTTCCAGCCAGGAGCCGAGAACGCCACCACCGGGCTTCAGCCAGGAGCCAAGACCAACCCAAGAACCAGCAGTTGAGGAAAATGGTAATGATCTTTACACCTCAACCGAACTCCTCAATATTTTCAAACAGATGTCCGCTGCACTGCGTGGATGCAAAACCAAGACCCAGCAGATTGAAGTGCTGACCTCGTTCGTCATCCAGTATGGATCGTAGGTCCCTCAAGCTGCTGAATTGGAACGCTTGCTCCATTAGGAGGAAGAACTTAGAGCTGGTGGATTTTCTTCGCGAGAAGGAGATCGACGTAGCTGCCATCACGGAAACTCATCTGAAGCCCGGTGAAAAAGTTTATCTGCAAAACTACAAGATCGCGACGCAGCTCGATAGGACCACCTCTGGAGGAGGAGGTGTGCTTGTCGCTGTTCATCGTGATCTCAAGCCACGCCGGCTGCCACACTTTAAGCTGGACATCATCGAGGCCGTTGGAGTGGAAATTCCCACTTCGGTTGGCCCAGTACTCTTCATTGCTGCATACTGCCCACGTCAGGTGAATTCCAGAGATGGTTCAGCAGCAAAACTGAAGAGCGATATCCAGAAGCTGACACGGCGGAGCGCAAAGTACATCATCGCTGGTGACCTCAACGCGAAGCATGAAGTTTGGGGCAACAGCAGGAGGAATCGGAACGGAGTGATTCTGCACAACGATCTGCAAAACGGATACTACAACGTTGTGAGTCCGGATCGTCCAACGAGGGTGGCTCGGTCTGGGAATCACTCAATCATCGACTTCTTCATTACCAATATGGCTGAGAACGTGGCTCATCCTGAGGTGTTTGAAGAGTTGAGTTCTGATCACTATCCGGTGGTTGTGGAGGTTGGAGCTTCCGTTACTCCGCAGCGGCAACCAACCCGGAAAGATTACCACAACGTTGACTGGCAGCAGTTTCAGCAAGTGGTAGACAGCAACATCGACTATGATCAACACCCGGAAACTTCTGCTGATATTGATCGTTCGCTGGAGGTGATCCAGCAGGCTATCAACCAAGCAGAGGCTGCCAACGTTCGGGAGGTTCCTGTTAATTTTAAGGTAACTGATATTGACGTAGATACTAAACACTTGATTAGACTTAGGAATGTTTATAGGAGACAATATCAACGGACTGGGGACTATGACAAAAGATTTCAGTGAACAATTTGAACAAAATCATACAAGACCGACTTGACAATATCAGAAATCAAGAATTTTCAAAACATGTAAGCCAGCTTGGGAATTATTCAAAACCATTTTGGAAACTTTCAAAAGTTCTTAAAAACAAACCAAAGCCTATTCCTCCTCTTATTGTTGAGGATTCTCCTTTGATTACATCCGAGGAAAAGGCAAATGCACTTGGGCTTCATTTTGTTAGTTCACATAATCTTGGCGCTTCCATGACCAGCCGTAAAGAAACATCAGTTGCCAATAGTATTTCAACAATCAATGACTCTACCTTTGAATTTCCTGCAGATTCCCATGTTTCTGGTGAGGAAGTCAAAGTTGCAGTTAAACAAATGAAAAATATGAAAGCTCCAGGCTTTGATAACATTTTAATCTAGTGTTGAAAAAACAGAGTGATCAGTTCTTTCAACATCTAGCCAATATTTTCAATAAATGTTTGCAACTTGGTTACTTCCCCACCAATTGGAAACTGGGCAAAGTCATACCAATTTTGAAGCCTCAAAAGATCCAACATCGCCAACAAGTTATCGTCCCATTAGTCTTTTGAGTAGTCTGTCCAAACTCTTTGAGAAGGTCATCTATTCAAGGCTTTTGGATTTTACCAACGATAATAATATAATTTTGAATGAACAGTTTGGCTTCCGAAAGGGACATAATACTGCTCATCAGCTCACGAGAGTAACTAAAATCATCAAGCAGAACAAGCTTGAGTCTAAATCAACTGCTATGGCTTTGTTGGATGTTGAGAAGGCTTTTGACAATGTTTGGCATGATGGTTTGATACATAAACTGTATTTATACGGTTTTCCAATGTATCTTATCAAAATTATCCAGCACTATCTTTCGGAGAGATCGTTCAGGGTTTTTCTGAATGGGATTGCTTCTGGATTATTCAACATTGATGCTGGGGTTCCCCAAGGAAGTATTCTTGGCCCACTTCTGTACAATATTTTTACATCTGATTTGCCTACTCTTCCTGGTAATGGTGTGTTGTCACTTTTTGCTGATGACACTGCCGTTATTTATAAGGGTAAAATAACCAGATATTTAGTTGGCCGTCTTCAGAAGGGTCTTGACGTTCTTTCCGAATACTTTGGCGACTGGAAAATTCGCATAAATGCAGCCAAAACTCAAACCATCATTTTTCCACTTTCCAAATCGGCCAGATTTGTCCCAAAGGATGATGTTTTGATTAAAATGAATGATGTTTCAATACCCTGGTCAAAGGAAGTTGTCTATTTAGGTCTCATACTTGACTCGAAACTATTGTTTCGGCAGCATGTAGATAAAATATTGAACAAGTGCAGCATTCTCATCAGGTGTTTGTATCCTTTAATTAACAGAAAATCAAAGTTATCTTTGAAAAATAAGCTAGCAGTTTACAAACAAATAATTTACCCCGTTATTGAGTATGCAGTACCTGTTTGGGAGTGTTGCGCTAGAACTCATAAATTGAAGCTCCAGCGTGTCCAAAACAAGGTACTCAAAATGGTTTTGAATGTTCCTGGCTGGACAAGATCAAGTGAGGTTCATGAATTAGCAGAAGTAAAAATGTTGGATCAGAAGATTCAAGAAAAATGTTTGAAATTCAGGGAAAAATGTGCTATATCTGAATACCCCTTGATTCAAGGATTGGTTTAGTTTATGGTAAGATTAAGTTAGTTTTAGGTTAGGTTATGTTTTCTTAAATTTTTTTCCTCATTGTACCTAGTGTTACAAAAATGATAAATCATATACTTTTAAAGTTAAGAAAATGAACAGTGTTTAAATCACGAAAAGCAAACTAAAGCTGAAGAGCCACAGCTGACCACTTATTATGTAAACCAAATGTAATTATTATAAGAAAGATTCAATAAAGTATATTTAATTCAAAAAAAAAAAAATTCAATGCTCATTTTGTGATGAAAAATCTAACAATGAAAAGTTTAACAGAAACCTAGTATATAGAATTTCCAGAGTTGTTTAAAGTTTTATACTAAATAATTATTAAACTTTATGTTCAATCCAAATGATATTATGTATTAATCAATCAAAGATGCTTATTTGAGGTAAGGACACTGGAGAAATGATGATTTATGATTAATATGATTTATTTTATGCACAAAGTTATTTGCACGTTTTTTTTTTTTTTGCAGTTTTTCAAAGTAATTGTTATGGAACTTTTAATAGAAGAGCAGTTCTCTCAGATTTTGGTCATTCGATTTTTTTTGTATTTTTTAATCCGACTGAAACTTTTTTGGTGCCTTCGGTATGCCCAAAGAAAACATTTTTCATCATTAGTTTGTCCATATAGTTTTCCATACAAATTTGGCAGCTGACCATACAAAAATGATGTATGTAAATTCAAAAATCTGTATCTTTTGAAGGAATTTTTTGATCGATTTGGTGTCTTCGGCAAAGTTGTAGGTATGGACACTAGCGTGCACAGGATGGGGCAACATGGGGCAGTTGCCCCACCATCCTCAGAAATTTGTTCTAAAATTGCTCAGGGGGTATTCATAAACGACGAAATTTTCAAAACGCTCATATTATTGCCCCACCTTCCTTGAGGTTCTGGGCACGCTAGTGAGTATGGATATGGACTACACTGGAATAAAATGAAACACGGTAAAAAATTTTTTGGTGATTTTTTATTTAACTTTTTGTCACTAAAACTTGATTTGCAAAAAACACTATTTTTTTTATTTTTTGATATGTTTTAGAGGACATCAAATGCCTACTTTTCAGAAATTTCCATCGAAAAATTGGTCGCAAAAATGGTTCTACTTCATTTTTCGATGTAAAATCAAATTTGCAATCAAAAAGTACTTGAGTGAAATTTTGATAAAGTGCACCGTTTTCAAGTTGAATTCATTTTTAAGTGACTTTTTTTGAAAACAGTCGAAGTTTGTAATTTTTAAAATTAGTGCACATGTTTGCTCACCTTTAAAAAAAAATTCTGAAAAGCTGAGAAAATTCTCTATATTTTGCTTTTTTGAACTTTGTTGATACGACCCTTATGGCCTATCTACAATCACTTAACTTAGAAAATTTCACTTAGCTTAGGAGTTTGAATCAATGGAAATGAATCTGATCTTCTACAATGAAAAGGAATAAAATTAGATACTTGACGTATGGTTTGGAAAATTTCAAAATCTACGGTAAGTTGACGTTTCCATATCAAAGGCAAACAAACAACTGCATAGCAACGTATATCAGCCCAGCAAATTTTCGAAGTTGATTGTGGATGACGGCCGTAAGTTGTGTACATTTTCTAAGTTTTACTTTACTTAACTATTCTAAGCTAAGTGATTGTAGATAGGCCATTAGTTGCTGAGATATTGCCATGCAAAGGTTTAAAAACAGGAAAATGATGTTTTCTAAGTCCCACCCAAACAACACACCATTTTCTAATGTGATATCTCAGCAACTAATGGTCCGATTTTCAATATTAAAATATAAAACTAACTTAATCCACCTATGTGGTTGGAGCCTTCCTCACTTATTGCCAACAATGGCTGATATAATAGAATTGTACAAAAATTTAATCTATTTTTTAGATCCGGAATAAAAAAGTACTTAAATATCTCTTAAGTGGCCATACCTCGAGAAAGGGTTGCCAGATCTTCAATGTTTTGGACTTTTTGGAAAGGCCTTTCAGTTACCTAACCAACGATGGGTCGGATGGTGGATCCGGACATAGTTTACATACTTTTAAGTGAGATCCGGCTTCCAAAACGTACATAAATATCACTTAAGTGGTCATAACTCGAGACTGGGTTGCCAGATCTTCAATGTTTTGGACTCTTTTGAAAGGCCTTTCAGTTGCCTAACCAACAATGGGTCGGATGGTTGATCCGGACATAGTTTACATACTTTTAAGTGAGATCCGGCTTACAAAAAGTACATAAATATCACTTAAGTGGTCATAACTCGAGACAGGGTTGCCAGATCTTCAATGTTTTGGACTCTTTGGAAAGGCCTTTCAGTTACCTAACCAACGATGGGTCGGATGGTTGATCCGGACATAGTTTACATACATTTAAGTGAGATCCGGCTTCCAAAAAGTACATAAATATCACTTAAGTGGTCATAACTCGAGACAGGGTTGCCAGATCTTCAATGTTTTGGACTCTTTTGAAAGGCCTTTCAGTTGCCTAACCAACAATGGGTCGGATGGTTGATCCGGACATAGTTTACATACTTTTAAGTGAGATCCGGCTTCCAAAAAGTACATAAATATCACTTAAGTGGTCATAACTCGAGACAGGGTTGCAAGATCTTCAATGTTTTGGACTCTTTGGAAAGGCCTTTCAGTTACCTAACCAACGATGGGTCGGATGGTTGATCCGGACAGAGTTTACATACTTTTAAGTGAGATCCGGCTTCCAAAAAGTACATAAATATCACTTAAGTGGTCATAACTCGAGACAGGGTTGCCAGATCTTCAATGTTTTGGACTCTTTGGAAAGGCCTTTCAGTTGCCTAACCAACGATGGGTCGGATGATGGACCCGGACATAGTTTACATACATTTAAGTGAGATCCGGATGTATGTGAAAACACATTTTTATACATAACTTTTGAACTACTTATCGAAACTTCAATCTTTATAAAACTCGATCTATGGGACCCTTAACCAAGTCGAATGCAACAGGTTCGGGTCAAATCGGTTCAGCCAGTGCCGAGAAACATGAACTAGTTTGTTGGTCACATACATACATACACACACACATACACACACACATACACACACACATACACACAGACATTTGTTCAGTTTTCGATTCTGAGTCGATATGTATACATGAAGGTGGGTCTACGACGTTTTTATACAAAGTTCATTTTTAGAGCAGGATTATAGCCTTACCTCAGTGAGGAAGGCAAAACCATAATCGGACAATGAATTAAATATTAACTACAGTATGATTCAGTGTATTTTCATTGTATTTATTTTTTTCTCTCCACTAAATTGTACTGTAAAACATATATTAATACATTGAAATAAATGGTAAATACGGTAAGTTTTATTGTATTTTTATAGTTTTTTTTCTTTGATTTAAAAAAATAGTACTTTTTTCCGCGTCGTTTTCTTTTAATATTTTGCTTCAATCCTAACTTTCAGACGTTGTTCGAAATGATTGTAGCCGGTGCCGGATCTACTGCGGACTCTCGCGTATTTGTGAAGCACAATCCTTAAAGAAATAGGCCTCTGTAGAAGAGAAAAACAGTAAATTAGACATGGGGAATATTTACACATATTTGTTTCGATTCTAATTCTATTAATTTAGCTGTTTCAAAAATTCTAAAATTCTAAAATTCTAAAATTCTAAAATTCTAAAATTCTAAAATTCTAAAATTCTAAAATTCTAAAATTCTAAAATTCTAAAATTCTAAATTCATAATCATATTTAGCATGTTTGGGATAACTTTAAAATATGTTTCAATTTCATAAAATTCCGGGCACCACAAATATTTATTTTTGCAGTTTTTTTTTTCAATTAATTAGATATTTTTAAAATTATTTATGGCAAAACACCTCAATAGGTGTATGATGCATTTTAATACACATTGTAATTTTTTTTTTACTAAATGTTGAAACCACGGCTCGAAACATCATATTTCATACTCTTTTTATTTTGTTTAGCCAAATATGTAATTTTGGTAAATTTGAAGTAACGACGCAGTTTGGTTCGAAATCATGTGAACTATGAGAAAATCCAATAAAATTTAGCATCTTGTTCCAAAAAACCGTAGAAAGCCCACTTTTTCGAAAAATTCTAACACATAGCCTTATTTGCGGGACAAATTTCAAGGGCGTTTCTCTAGGCTTGCTGTTTTTACAAATTGGACGGACTAGATCCGAGCGGCAGTAAACTAGTGAGTCAAAGGGCCATTTTACAGGATCATTCAAAAAGGTTGATTTCGAACATAACTTCAAATGGCCGGGTCTGATTGCTACGAAGGAGCAATGTAGGTGGTTGCCATTTTCTTCAAAGGCAGTGTCTGTTTATTCTTGAAATTGGATAATTTTTATTTTAAACGATATTGCTTTAGAAATGAGAGGAAATTATAATCACTCATCAAAAACACTAGTTTCGATGAAGATGAAAGTTTTTGAAAATATTAGCCCATGGAACACGTATAATGATAATCAATATTAAGTCATCAAGAGTTGTTAACGTGTTTATTCAACCCGTTAAACTTTTTTTAGCCATCATACTCCGTATCCTGCCAGGATTCATTAAGCTCATATGAGGAACCACTCTCTTGAGGGTTCCAGGGAGGAAATTATCCGGGTGCCCG
Organism: Culex quinquefasciatus; assembly: GCF_015732765.1. Classification (NCBI taxonomy): domain Eukaryota; kingdom Metazoa; phylum Arthropoda; class Insecta; order Diptera; family Culicidae; genus Culex; species Culex quinquefasciatus. The sequence continues at coordinate 30,917,310 of NC_051862.1, read as the reverse complement.
GTGTGGCAACTGCAAACAACTCAATCGCGTGGCACGACACCACGAGACCCTAAAGACTTCTCTTTCTGTTATTGTTTTGGAAAATGCATTTCTGATGTTAGTTTGATTCCTCCTTTCCCTTCCTAGTTGCCCTTCAAAATGCAGCTCCTACCAGCAGGCAAGGATATCATTTCACCCCCAGGTTGACATTCATCGGCGTCGGTTTTCTCTAAATTGGTCTTTGTTTTTAGTCTGGCAGCGGCGGCACGTCCTAATAAATTTACCACACTTTAATGACACTTTGGAGCGCCGGGGCTATCTTATCTCTTGGCAGGGCCTTAAAATTTTTAAAGGAAAATGTTTTCAAAATAGAACACAGACAGAGAGAGAGAGAGCAGAAAACAACTGAATTAGAACAAATGCAGATAAATTAGTTCGGGGACTTTTGGGAGATGTTTGTGTCTTTTTTTGTTGGTTTTCTTTGGCTCAGTTCTTAGCAGCGGGACGACTAAATTTTAGAAACATTCACGTCTCTCCAGACAACATTTTCGAATTGTTTTTGGCGGCGGTGGAGGCAGGCGAAAATGACTCGATCGTTCCGAGCTAGAGAGTCACAACCAGAAACTGATAGAGAAGCGAGACAGTCGAAGTGAGTTGTGTGCTTTAATATGTTGATTATAGTGTATAATGGTTGCCATAATTTAGATAAGCAGTCTCTTTCCCGTTGGTTTTTGGAGCTTGAGCACTTTCGGAAAGTTTGAAGGTGGCCGGAAAGCGTCCCGCAGATGGAGTTGTTGAAGTTTTGAAGATTTGTGGCGTTTGAGGAAGCACTGGATCATTAAGTTGCGTTTTGAATCAGTTAGCACATAAAACATTATAATTATCATAACATTCAAAATAATTTCATTACATACACCCTACCTGGTAAAACTCAACTAAGATCCCCATAATCATTAGCAAAACCGTCGAGCCATATTGGTGCCTCGCACTCTTCAAAGGCGTTCTGCACCAAAGGGATAGCTCATTCATCGGGATAGAAGTACGAAAACAAGCAAACTGAATGAAAATCACCTGGACGGAGCTGACGGCGGCGGCAATCGCTTTATGGCTTTGGTGGTGGCGGCAAGAACCAGCGGCTTTTCTGTTGAAGAGGTAAGAATCGTTCAAAAGGTTAAACCTGGCGCCACCGAAAGAATCGTTTGCCGACTTTGTGGGATATCCTATTTTGGCTGCCGTTTGGTTGCATTTAATCGTTTTAGTGTTTTGTGAATGGAAGTTTGAGTTGCTAAAGGGTTTATAAGAATTCTACTTTGCAGCGCCTTATAATAGAGAATATGATATTTTAAGTGCTGCATTCAAGAAATGTAGAATATTTTGTTTTTTTTTTTTTTGTAATTTTTAGCAATATTGCGAAAATATTAATTACATTTTTTATTTGTTTATAAAAAAATATTTTATGATAAACTCAATTCAGTTCAACTCAGATTATTAATTTAATGTATCAACAACAACAAAAAGATTCTATAGCGTCATTTTTATCAAATTTGTGAATGATTTTCTAATAACAGATTGTGTTTTAATTTATTTTGAAAATTCAGTCAATTTACAACCAATTTTTAAGTATTTTTTAAAATCATCAGTGAAAAAATAGAAGGCAAAAAACCTGTGATTTAAAAATAATAATTAAAGAATACATTCAATTTCAGCCTCTTTTCAAAAAACTATTCGTAAATAGGGGGAAAATATTTCAAAAAATTCCTCTTAGAATCTCTTAGCTCTTAGCTATTAGAATACAGCATTTTGTGATAGTTTTCTAACAACCATTTCAAAATTATGTTGAATGAATTTAGTTTCGGCATATATGAGACCAACCCTTTATAAATAAATGTACAGTCAATGCTCTGGTTGTCAGACCTTTCCTAAGTAATGGATTAAAAAGTTAAAGTTAATCAGAAACTGATGTAAATTTTTACATTTCTTGACACATTATCTGTTATCACTCCACGATATAATAATTCCATCATTTGTTTTACCTGTAAGAATTTCTTCACCGATGGTTCTTTGAATCTTTATTTCTTTTAAAAATATCCTCCCTTTGTCCATATTTGTTTTCATTTTATGTATTTATTATTAACTATTCATATTGCATTTCATAATTCATTTAACTTTTCATACCGTAAAACGGGGTGACTTTAATAGGATAGAGAATTTTCCGCAAATTAAATGCGTATGGAAAGAATGTACGACAAAAGGTCAAAAGACATAAGGTCGAATGGACAAAAGGTCGAATGCCAAAAGGTCAAATGGACAAAATGTCGAATGTGAAAAGATGAAATAAATAATTATAATCATAAACTTCTTTTGAAAATCTGGAAAAAAAGTATTTTCTTACAAACAAGTCTGATTTTTTTTCTATGAGTAGATCCTTGGTTTATCCATTCTTTTAATAGCGATCTTTTTTTTTTTAAAAAAAAACAGGATAACTTCCAAACAATTTTTTAAGAAACATTCCATTCTTTTAAACATGAGAGGTTCTTTCAGAATAAGTTTGATCTCTAAAATATTTTTCAAGCTTTAATTTTTTTAACAACATTTTCTTGCAAGTTTGTTGTTATATTCATGTGAGTTTTGTGGATTGGAGGTGGTTTATCTTTAAAATATAAATAAATACGATCGTTTCTTAATATATACAGCTATGTTTTTGAAGTCAGATTTTTTGTCATTTGTCCAATTTTGATTTGATTGAATGTGAAAGTTTTTCAATATTCAAAAATTTTCATAAATAAAATAAAATACAAAATACAAAATATTATAGAAGTAGTGTTTAAAAAACCGCTTAAGTTTGAAAGAATGGAAAAGTTCACAAAATCATAACGACAGCCAAGAATAAAATGTTTAATTTAAAAAAAAAACTTTAAAATTTAATAGAAGTCGAATTTTTTTGCAGGAACAGCTTATGTTTGAAATAATGGAAAAAACTCACAAAAATATTATTACAAAAAAGAAAAGGTGTATTCCTTAAATATCGAGACATTATGATACAACTGAGCAGCGATGGAATAATCATCATCAAAAGAAAATCATTGGACGATCATCAAGAGAAAAAATCCGAAGGGAGAATGGCATTTCTCTCTCGCGCACGAAAGATAAGTAAAAGGAATCTAAAAAAATCATCATCTTGATTATTCGGCGGAACATCTTTTTCACTGCTACACTTGCAAATGTGAAAATTTTGTAAATGGACAATGTGTGTAAACAAAGTGAAATAAATATTTGTAAGTGGTGCTAACAAGGAAATTCACAAAAAAATCATTAACAGATTGGTTTTCTTGAAGAAGTTCGGGAGCGATTTTATTTTGCGTGATTTGCCTCCTCTCTCTTTCGCGGGTGAAGAAAGTTCGCAAGCGAAATTGATTTTTTTGCGATTATTCCATCCCTGCAACTGAGATATTTATTTTAAAAACTTAAATAAATTGCGGAGAACTACCAAAACTAGGACAATATACATATCGAGAGTTATCAAAAATGTGTTAATTTGCCATTGTTCCAAGTTGCTGGAAATTTGAATGAATTATCGAAAATATGGATTTATTATTCGGAAAAAAATAAATTCGTCTTTACTTGTCATTAAATAGTAGTCCATTAATCAGATTTTTTGGAAATGTTTTCGACGATAATAATGCTTTATGGATTGGTATTACTTGAATGCAATATTTTAACATAAAACTTTTCTTAATCCACCATTAGGTGGGTGGTGCCTTCCTCACATTTACAGAGTAGTAATGAAAATAAGTTTATGAAAAAAATATATACCTGATACTGACTTTGTTGCGGCCGATTGCCTTAACCCGGGACGATTTTGATTCTATTTTCGCGGGACTGTAAACCACGTTCTGGCACGGCAGTGAAACACTCGTTTTCTCTAACAAATTTCTAAAACGACCGATTTATTTACATCTGTACTGAACAAAGTTTGCGAACGGAATGAATTTTGGTTCGGTTTCCTTTTCTCCCTTCTTTGCGCGCGCTTTTCGTTCGCGCTAAATCTGACGATCAGGTTGCCGTTGCTTTTCGCCGTTGACGTTTTGACAGCGGCGCGGGGGGTTTGCCAATCGCAGCAACCAGTGTTGCCAATTGTCAGAAATTTTTATTTTACGCTTGAAGTGCCTCGGAAACGGACGCGATGGCGAACAGACTTTTCCAGAAAACATGCAGACTCTCATTTGAAGCAATGTGGCAACCGGGCGTTTCGCATCTAGCGCGACTCTAGCACGTAAACAAAAAGACCCGGCCTTTTGAGGTTAGGCAAAAAATCACCCTTTTTTGTATCTACAAAAATCTTTTTCTTGGCATAACTTTTTAAATACTTAACTAAACAGAATAAAATTTAATAGAGTCTTAGGGGACCCCAAAACGAACAGAATAAGGCGGATCCGGCCAAAATCGGTTCAGCCAGTTCTGAGATAATCGTGTGGAAAAAAATCATGTCTACACACATCCCCACAGACATTTGTTCAGAATTTGATTCTGAGTCGATAGGTATACGTGAAGGTATATCTAGGAGTCGTTTTTAAGAAGTTCATTTTTCGAGTGATTTTATAGCCTTGCCTCAGTGAGGTGAGGAAGGCAAAAAGTGGAAGTGTTTGGAGGACCACTACCATCTATAAATGAAATAAGAAACGTTTAACTCCAAAATTTTCATAAGTAGTACAAAATGATAATTCAAAATCAGTTTAATAAAATTTAAAGCATAAGAGATCAGACAAGTAATAACGACAAAATAGTTCTGCACCCCACCAGTAACCCAGCACCCGCGGGTTCGATTCCCGTTGTGTCGTCATTTTTCTTTTGTTCCTTCATCACCAGCAACAAGTCTGCTGGTGGTAGCGGTGTAGTCTTAACTTAATTAATAAAAACCCAAAGAAACGGAAGGAAGCAACCCCCTGAATGCCACCAACATGGGAACAAGAATTTTATTCCAGTAATGTTAACGCGTTCTTTTTCTGGTGTTTACATTGAGCTTAAAGAGTCATGAATATGAGCAAGTATCATAAAACACACACATATTCCAGGAATCGAAAACCTTACCGGGCTTTTTGATGATGATTATCAGCAGCAGCAGCAAAACTCTTGTGTGATGTGCGATGTGGGCTTCCTCCTTCGTTATCCTCGCCGGAGCATGAATGGAATGTTTGAGTTTTATCGAATGGAAGCGAGCGAATGAATGAATGAAACCGAAATGCTTGCTTTAATTATGCTTTATTTACCGTCGAAATCATGAAGGCGCTTCTCGGAAGTGGTTGCGTTTTCTGTATCGGTGAGCAATGTTTGATGGAAACGTCGGTGACGGTTTCACTTACGCACAGTAAAAAATATAGTTGATTTTTGGCATGAATTTGTACATTCACAACGTTTGTTTGAATTTCTTAGTTGCATTATTTTTAAATTATTATGATGATTTTTTTCAGTGCAATCCTGGGAACTAATGGTCCTAATTAGATAGAAAAAAGGACCCCCACACGGAACAGCTTTTCCTGGAAGGGGTCTATTTGCACTAAAACAAACTTCGATGTGGGTCTCACAATTTTCGGAACGGTAAACAGACATCATCAAGCATCGAAAAGCCTCCTCACAGTCAGTCAACTGAGTCTAAAACGAGGTGGTGGGTGGTGGAGAGGATGATTTTGGGTGAAAAACGCCTGCAAAATTTCCTCCGCAGAATTTTCCACTCGGTCATCATCGTCAGCAAGGGCAAGGTCATTTCGGCCCCAAAAAGCTTTCGACCAGGTGAGATGTCCCGCGCGTTTAGGTGGGTCTTAAAATAACTTTCAGCGGGGGGCTTTAATGTTATTTGAACATTGGCTTTTTAAAACTCCTGAAATGTCTGGCTATGAAAAAATGGAAGCAAGAGTGATAAAGTTTTGCTCAAAAATCATGCTTTTTTAGATAAATTAAATATTTTTTGAAAAGGTAGATTGAAGAAAAATGATCGAAATAGCTTCAAGCTAGCAACAAGGAGCAAAAATGGTTCACAAGAGTTATGCAAATGTTGATCAAAAACGAGAAATTAATCAAAAATGCCCTCGGCGGAAAGGATCAACAGAAGCTGTAATTGAAGAGAAAAAAAAGATGCAAAAGGATGACTAAGGATGTACGAGCGAAAATATTTTTCCTCCCCAGAAGGTTGTCTTGATTATTCGATGGTAATTAAAAAGCTTGTTAAAAAGTTTTCGATGAGATTTTTTTCTACTTGTTTGTTGTGATAAGCAATGGAAGGAATGATGCTTTAAAGCAAACAGGGAAAAAGTCCGTTTAGGTGCTTAAATTGCAAAGTAAATTTGTTCTATCGCTACTCCAATTGTCTTTAGGTAAGAAGTACAATAAGCTCGGTCCTATCAGATTAAATAAATAATGAGTTAGCCAGTTTTTGTCAAAATTAAGCGTTATAATCAGATCATTGAAAATTGGAACACTTTAAAAAAATGTTTTATTAGTTTTGTACGAAATATCAATTTCCACCCAATCTTGTTTAACTTTGTTTTTTTTTCTAGGATTCCAGAAAAAAATATATTCAACAATTTTTTTTTACAAGAAATAAATTAAAGACCTAACGATTTCTTCATTAGTGCTAAGAGTTATAAACTCAACATTTCGATGTCATGTGCTCTCTTGTTCTGAGCTTGCTAGAATTGTTCACACAAACTTCCTCAACTGAATTCCGTATTTATTATTTTTTTTTTTAAATTTGCCCAACTGAATTTTCCAATAAGTAAAAACCTTCTGAAACTTCAACAAGTTTAGACAGCTCAAAATTAACTGAAGTTTTGCAAAAATCTCACTGATTTTTTTAGATGTGCGCTTTTCAATAAAAAAAATTCTCAAAATGAAGCTAAGAATGTTGTGGATACATTGTATAAGAGTGCTATCGATGTATTTTGTAAAATAACATAATAAAAAAATATATTTGAAAATAAAACATTCGATTTCATTTCTGGGGTGTAACTGCCAAGAAAGTTAAGTTTTTTTGGCATCTTTCAATGAAAGTTATTTGATTTTCGTTAATATTTAAACTTTCTGAATAAAAAGATTTTTATTCGAACTTGAACATCGAACATTGCACATTCAATGTTCTAAACAATTTTGAATATTTGAAATGTTTTTCTGATTAGTTTGTATAATTTTGATTCGATATTTAAAAGTTTAAAATTTCCCGGGAGTCTCGACCAAATTTCCCGGGAATCGAGAGGTTCAAAAATGGTCGATTTCCCGAGAATTCCCGCTCGTCACTTTCTGCTAACCATTGAATCAACAATTCAATGGATAAAGTGTAGTAAAATTTATTACACTCTTTAACAGTTGTTTTACAATCATTAGTTTTCGAATAAAAGAAAAATATGTTTTAGCGAAATAAAAAAAACTTTGCTATGAAATTTTACAAAAAATCAATTATTTTTAAACAAGTTTCAACATGCTAAAATTGATCACCAATGCGGGGAAATCATTTCAGCTTTTTTCAGTTGTTTGAACGTCATTATTCATTGAAATCGTGAAGTTTTTTTTGAAAAACACTTTTCTGCCTTCTGATTGTCACGGCCGATTTAAAGGGAAGGGTGACATAAACTTCAAATAATATTTCCATTGGCCGAAGTAAAATACAAAAATTTCCACTTATGCATTTTTGACGAATGAAAAAAAATAGTGCAAATTAAAGAACAAATCAAAAATAGAAAAAATAAAAAATGATTATATAAGAACAAGCAACTTCATTTTAAAAATGTATGCATAAAACAAAAATGAAACAAAACCAGATTATTGTCAACAAAATAAGAAACAATTTTCAAAGCTCTTCACTGCAAAAATACTCACCTTTCATTTCAATAATTCACCTCCTCAATCCAGCCGAAGCTCCCGCGGCAATCGCACATTTAATTTCCACAAATACCTTTGCAGCAGCAGCCAGGAAAAACATCCCAATGGTGGCGGAGAGGTGGAAAACTCCTTTCCCCTTTTCTCCTATTCAACCAAACCGCCAACACTCTTTCTCGGAACATTGCGATCTTTCAACCCCTGGAGGCAGACAACCAAACCAAGAAGACCAAGGCAAGAAAACGATGAAACAAGAAGCATCATCATCATCAAGCCAATTTGCCTCCCGGGGGTGAGAGAGAAACGAGCTTTTCCCGCGAAAATGAGATGGAAATAACAAAAAAGGGATGAATTTGGTTTGTGTGATTGTGTGAGTTTGTGCGGTAATTAAAAACGTCATTAATTATTATTTTCTTTTGTAACATTTTTTTTATTTCGTATCTCAATGTCTTTCTTTTTTTGCGTTTGTTTTATTTTTCGTTGAAGGGGTTTTCTGTCCTTATTTCATACCACGTTTCTTATAAAAAAGTGTAATAAAAATACATAACTAACTTTTTGTGTTTTTTGTTGTTGTTTTTTATGAGTGTGTTTGTGTGTATTTTGTATGGTTTGTCACTTATATTTACACAGAACGTAACCGGCACAGTGTCCTGTCTCTATTTACACAACAAGAAATTGAAAGAAAACTCCGCTCATTTTCTCCGTCTGATCTCTCTCACAGTTGATGTTTTCGTTCCTCTTAGAATGTAATTTAAAAAGAGAGTGCCTCGCGGGCCCATTCCGGCTGACGTGTTTCCCACCGTGTTTTTTCACGACAAAAAAAAAGTCAAAAATTAACCGTCCAACCCAATCGTCCCATTTTCCCCGGGGTCTAAACTCCAGGGACAGTCTTTGATATCCGTTCAGATTTGCTCTCTTCAAATTGACTAGAATTATTTTATACAACTTTTGCTTTTTTAAATATTACACGGTGCAGAAATACAGGCTAAAAATCGCTCACGTTTTTGTTTTTCACGATATGATTTTCTGTTCCATGTGTGTTGCTTATTCGCATTCACTCCAACGAAGACAAATTTGGTTGAAATTTACGTGGAATTGACTGTAAGGTTATTCTGAATAGGTTTCAAAAATCATGTAAAATTACATGATTTTCAAGTTAATTTAGTGACTTACTAAAATTTACATGAAATTGACTGCAACGCTTATCAAAGTGAAAACATACTGTGAAAACACTGAAACAAATTTACATTTAATCTTCTTTAAATTTCACACTAAATTCCATGTAAATTTCAAGCTTTGCATCGTTTCTACTCACTCTCCCGCTCGCATTCACACGCTGGTAATACAATATATTAATCAGTTTTGTTTTGCCATTCTTAATGCGTTAATAATAATTTATACATCTTGTCTTAGCCTACACTTGAATAACAGTTAAGGATGTGCGCGTGAATTTGTATGAGTGTCCTAGAAAATGAACTAGACCGGTGACAGTTGGACAAAATGAGCTATTTGAGTCAAACCTCAAACCGCTCATGCAGCCCAACTTCCCGGCCTTCGCGAGACAATGACAATTTCCTAACCCTACATTTTTTTTGATGATAATACCCGATTCTACCTGGTGGCTCTCTCGCTCTAACATTCAAGCCAGTAACGCCTAAGTGTCCGCGACGTTCTTGGGCACCTCGTATATGTGGTGCGCGTACTGCGGCGAGTAGATCGTCGTCGTGGCCGTTCCGGTCGAGCCGGACGAGGACGCGCCCGAGCTGTGGCCACTCAACGAAGAAGGTAGGTGACCCAGCGTAAGCGATCCGTTGACGACGGGCGTTTGGGGCAGCGGGATCTGCTGCTGCTGGTGATGATGACTTCCGGCCTGGTAGTGCGGGAAGGGCAGCGAGTACTGGCCTCCGGCGTACATGGAGGGGTGCTGCTGCTGGTTCCTGAACACCGGGTGGTAGTTGTACGTGTAGATGTTGCAGTGCGGCTGGTGGTAGTCGCCTTCACCGAGGGACTTTTGGATCTCCATGTCCTTTTCCTCCTGCAGGGTGTCCCGCTTGGTGGTGCGCCAGTGCCGCCGGAAGATGTCCAGGATGCGGTGGCGCAGGCGGTACACGATCAGCACGAAGGTCGTGACGGTGGCGGCGGACGCGACGATGATGGCACCGAAGATGGCGCGTTCCTTGGACTGGAGGTGCTGGCAGCCGAGCATTTCGGGGGTGATGTCTCGGAGGGATTCTCCGTGGAGACGGTCCGGGTAGGCGCACACGATTTGGGCCTCCTCCGTTTCGACGTTCTTCCGGTGGAGGAGGTTGCGTAGCCAGAGCAGTTGACAGTCGCAGCTTAGTGGGTTCTCCGAGAGATCGAAGTCCGTTAGGTGCTTCCACGGGAGCAGTTCCTCGCGGAACGTGGAGATCTTGTTGTCGCGCAGAATGACCTTCTTGATGTGGGGAAGTCCGGAGAAGGCGCCCTCATCGATCTCCAGCAGTTCCTTGTTGGACGCAATCGTTACCGACTCCAGGTTTGGGTTCGCGGAAAAAGCATCCTTCTGGATGCGCTTCAGGTTCAGCGCTCCCGAGATGTCGACGCTCTTCAAGTTCGTCAATCCAAAGAACGCTCCTTCAGGAATCGTCTCGAAGTCGTTCTGACCAATCACCAGATCCTCGAGCCGTTTCAGCACACTCAACTGCAACGTCGGTACCTTCAGCAGATGGTTATCGGAAAGGTCCAACGCGCGAATGCTTTCCAGGCCTCGGAAGGTATCAACGGTGATGTTGACCAGCATAGACCCGTGGATGTCGAGTCGTCGCAGCGATTGAAGCCCCTCGAACGCCCCGGGTTGAATCTTGTACAGCGAGTTCGTACCCATGTACAGTTCAGCCAGGGTCTTCAGCGGGGTCAACGAGAGCGTTGGAATCGTCTTGATCGCGTTATCGTCCAGGTAGAGGATGCGAAGTTCCGTCAGGCCTTCGAATGCCTTCGCGTCCAGCTGACTGATCCGGTTTCCTCCCAAGTTGAGCTCTTCGAGCTTGGGCAGCGTGCGGAACATTTCACCCGTGACCTGATCGAGGAAGTTTCCGCGCAGGTTCAGAACCCGGAGTTCCGTCAAGCCGGTAAACGTCTTGTTACTGAGCGATCCAATCTTATTGTTGTTCAAGTGTAGCTGTAGCAGCTTCTTCTGGTACATGAAGATCTGCTCCGGGATGCTCAGCAAATGGTTGTAACTCAGATCCAACATTGTCAGTTCGGTGTAGAACTGAATCGACGAGTCGATTGACCGGATCCGGTGGAATTTGATGACGAGCCGCCTAATCGACGGATTCAGCGCGATCGGAAGAACGTCCAGCTCACCCTCACCGCACGTCACGTGCAACTTTTCGTCGTCACACGTGCAACTGTTCGGGCAGTACGAAATGGCCCCGATCATCGGGACCAGCGCCACCACAGTGGCCACCATCATCACTAGCATCTTCATGGTTTTGAAATTCTTTTCTTTTCGAAACAATCGTGTGTTGCTCAACTTTCCTCCAACATTTATCTTCGTGACTTTCAAACTTGTCCACAAATGTTTACCATAAATTAAACGGCAAGGCACTTAACACAACAGAGCTTGTTTTGTAAACAAACACTTCATCGACACATCTTCCAACTTTAGCCGGTGCACTTGTCCCAAAATCGACTGTTTTAGTCTAGTCCACTTGTAAAATCCACCAAGTCTCAATCCACTCAAACTTTTTTCCCCTTCCTCTTCTTCTAGCTTTCCCAAAACTCCTCCCGACAAATCCTGATAAGCCGAGATATCCAAAAACCGTTGAATAGCGCCCGCGCAAAAACCGTCCCCCTTTCCAAAACAACAAGAAAGAACGCGTTCGTAGCTCGCGAGTTGCCGTATTGTGACTGAAGCCCGAAACAATGCCGCCAGTTCCTTATATCTTCTCGGTGGGCACGCGACGCCACTCACGACCCGAACCCAGTTCGGCACCGAGCCGAAGCGGTACCGCTCACTCTCCCCGGCCGCTCACGCGACTTCGTCGCCCGCCCGAGAGAGTGAGCGCCGTTGGTAAACAAACGGCCGAGCGGGTGCTCACGCGGCGTTCGGCCTACTTCGTGTCGCGGTGAGTGACCGACGCAGACGGCGGCCAATCTCGTCTGGTCGTAATTTCGGCTAAATTTAGAACCCGCCGGTTCAGTGTCGCGTCTGGCGGCTGCCGAGACTGGTGCTGGGCGCGGTTCTCCGCGCCGTGTGCCCGTAACTCATCGATTAAGATTAAAGGATTCCTTTTTGCTTGGTTTTTTTCGGGGATTTATTACCGTCGGAGGCGGCTCCCGTCACAAAGGGGGATCGAAAGGGACCAATTCTAGACATTTTTCGCGTGGCGTCAAGACTGGGATTTTTTTCTTCCTTTTTTGGGGAAGCAAACTTGGGTCACGTTTGTGCCATGCGTCACGACGACGAAGTCGTCGGCGTCTTCTGTGTATTTGTGTCTACTTGTACCGGGAAAATTGCACGAAGGGAAAAAATTAAAGCGCCGAGATTTTTATTGCACATTTCACCTTCTCGTTGTGAAAAGTTGTTTGGGTTCACCTGTTGGTGGAAATATCCCCCGCCCCCTCCTCCTCAATTCAACGTAGGTGGAAATTGTGTGCAACGATGGAAAGCGGTTGGAAAATGCGGTGAAAAAACAGGCGAAAAGAAAAACATTGCACATGACGGTTGACGGAGTTGTACCGTGTGGATGATGCCATACCTGTCTGTCACACGAAGAGGTAGAGCGCCATGCAGCATGAAACTGGCACGGCCGGGCCGACTGTTTGTAGCAAGAAGAGAGTGATTTAGCAATCTAGCAGATGATTGTCACTCAGAAACAGAAGGTAGAGCTGCCTGGATGTTCTGGGTTATGGGCGCGCAGCGAGCGATGCTTGTGGCTGGCGGTAGAATGTTGGGTGGAATTTAAAATAAGCTGGAATGCTTCTCTTGGGAAGTTTTGTTTATGATTTTTTCCAGAAAAATAAAGGGGGAATTTTCTGTAAGCCTACTTTGAAATGAAATGAAATAAATGAATTTCAACCATGTCTTAAAGTTTATCTTCTAATTAGGCCCGATTTTCCATCACACTTTCAAAGTTACATAAAATACATCATTTGACAAGTTTCCTGAACGGTTATTAAAATGAAGTTATTTAAAACAAAAAAAAAATAAAAGTAAATAAAAAATAGTTCGGTATCTTTGAAAAGTTCCTATTAGACACTTATAAAAGTAGCGATGACTTTTTATTCTTCTTGATGTTGCCCAGAAACACGTGGTGATGTAGAACAAAACTATTTTTATCAATTTTTATTCTTTGCAGGGCTGTATATCAGCAACGTTTTTGAAAGTAAACAATCAAAAATTATGGATAATTTTCTCAGCTACCGTAAACCGGTGTGACGTTGATAGGTTGAGCATGTTTTTGCAAAATGAAAAAAAAACGAATTAAATACAATCAGAACGGTATTGAAACATACTAAGCATTGCAGAGAAGTGCTCAAAAAACCCAAAGAAGTGGGTTTCGACAAATTCAAAAGTGGGTTTCGACAAAAGTTTCAAAAGTCAGTAAACAATAATTATGTAAACATTGATTTACAATATGATTATAAAACTCTCAAAGTGTTATGCTCTTCCCAAAGAAAAAGAGCTTGAATCGGAAAACGGATTGGACTAAATAGGATTCCTTGGGCAGTTTACAGTAAGGGCAGCTCAAATTGGTTTCTAGGTTACAAGTATTATGTATTATTGAAACATCAATCATAATTCAATTCAGTGCCTTTATTAGAATTTAACAGTTCTACTCCAGGGTGTTACCTTTGCAATTCAGAGATTTACAGAAACATTCAACTGAATTATGTCTAAGTTTGGATTTTGTAAGCCAATTGCCCTATAAAAAATGAGAAAAAATACCTTAGACTTACACGGATAGAAATCGTGTAAGCAAATCCGGTGACTATGTGAAGTCAAATTTGTAAACATTGAAATTTTTCCGAAATAAAAAAAAATCGATTTTGGGAACAATGTTGTCGATTTTGGAAACATTTACAACGAAATCGTTTTTTTCTGATTTCGGAAACATTTCCATGTTGACAAATTTGACAACACAGAGTTACCGGATTTGCTTACAGGATTTCTATGCGTGTATGCGTAAATAAAAAATATGGCCATTTGAAGAGGATTTTTTTTAAAGATATTTGGAAAATTTATTATGGGACCATCCACAAACCACGTGGACACTTTTTTGGAAATCTCAAACCCCCCCCCCCCCCCCTCGTGGACAATTGTCCATACAAAAAAAATCTTTTTTGTATGGATCGTGGACAATCGCCATACCCCCCCCCCCTAAAGTGTCCACGTGGTTTATGGATGGTCCCTATTCATGCTACACAATTGGTCGGGTGGCAACACAAAAATAACTATTTTTTTTTTAAATCATTTTCTAATGAATTTTTTTCAATTTTAGACCGTTTTTTTACTATTTTTTTTTTATATATCACTTAAAAATTATTAAATTAGTTAAACAAACTTTTTTTTTAAATAAGACATTAAAATAAATCTTACTAAAACTACTAAACTGACGTAATTAAATCAATATGCTGAGCAGTTCTTTACGGAATCGGTCTTTTATCCTAAATTTTAATTTTTGTTTTTTTTAATCCGGCTGAAACTTGTTTGGTGCCCTTGGTATGCCCAAAGAAGCCATTTTGCATCATTAGTTCGTTCATATAATTTTCCATACAAACAGGAAATTTGATGTTTTCTAAGTATCACCCAAATAATCTACCATTTTCTTATGTCGTTATCTCAGCAACTAATGGTCCGATTTACAATGTTAAAGTATGAAACATTCGTGAAATTTTTCGATATTTTAAAAAAAAATATTTTCAAATAATTTGAATAAAGACTAACATTTTAAAAGGGTGTAATATTGAATGTTTGGCCCGAACATTCAACATTGAAGTTGAAAAATGGTTGCGATCAATATTTGGTTTTTTTTTTCATCTGTATTGATTCAATTAATCATAACTCAGTCAAAGACTTCTTGCCCATTCTGGAAATTTCTGGAAAAATTGGCATTTAATGTTCTATAAAACAAAAAAAAAATATAGGGGTAATTCTCTACCAACTCACACGAAATCGAGAAAAGTTGCCCCGACCCCTCTTCGATTTGCGTGAAACTTTGTCCTTAGGGGTAACTTTTGTCCCTGATCACGAAACCGAGGTCCGTTTTTTGATATCTCGTGACGGAGGGGCGGTACGACCCCTTCCATTTTTGAACATGCGAAAAAAGAGGTGTTTTTCAACAATTTGCAGCCTGAAACGGTTATGAGATAGAAATTTGGTGTCAAAGGGACTTTTATGTAAAATTAGACGCCCGATTTGATGGCGTACTCAGAATTCCGAATAAACGTATTTTTCATCGAAAAAAACACTAAACAAGTTTTGAAAATTCTCCCATTTTCCGTTACTCGACTGTAAAAAAATTTGGAACATGTCATTTTATGGGAAATTTAATGTACTTTTCGAATCTACATTGTCCCAGAAGGGTCATTTTTTCATTTAGAACAAAATTTTTCATTTTAAAATTTCGTGTTTTTTCTAACTTTGCAGGGTTATTTTTTAGAGTGTAACAATGTTCTACAAAGTTGTAGAGCAGACAATTACAAAAATTTTGATATATAGACATAAGGAGTTTGCTTGGAAACATCACGAGTTATCGCGATTTTACGAAAAAAAGTTTTGAAAAAGTTACTTTTTGCGTTTCTCTTTGTTTCGTCGTCCGTGTCTGTCGCGGGTGACCATGAACGGCCATGATCGATGACGACCAACTTTTTCAAAACTTTTTTTCGTGAAATCGCGATAACTCGTGATGTTTATAAGCAAACCCCTTATGTCTATATATCAAAATTTTTGTAATTGTCTGCTCTACAACTTTGTAGAACATTGTTACACTCTAAAAAATAACCCTGCAAAGTTAGAAAAACACGAAATTTTAAAATGAAAAATTTTGTTCTAAATGAAAAAATTACCCTTCTGGGACAATGTAGATTCGAAAAGTACATTAAATTTCCCATAAAATGACATGTTCCAAAATTTTTTACAGTTGAGTAACGGAAAATGGGAGAATTTTTAAAACTTTTTTTGTATTTTTTTCGATGAAAAATACGTTTATTCGGAATTCTGAGTACGCCATCAAATCGGGCGTCTAATTTTACACTAAAGTCCCTTTGACACCAAATTTCTATCTCATCACCGTTTCAGGCTGCAAATTATTGAAAAACACCTCTTTTTCACATTAGCATTAGCATTAGCATTTGGAGGACGCCCCACCACCGGAAGGCTCCACAACGCTTATCCCACTGTTTGGTGTGGTTGTGTTAGACCCTCATCCGGAACAATAATCCAACACGGGAGATACCATGTCTTCATCTTTTGATGAGTGTGTAATACAGCCCAGGGCATAAGGGGGTCCACGCCGGGTCCAAGCTATCCTCGGGGAAATGAAGGAATGTTAGTAAACACCTATCTAAAGTGCGCAGGGACCCTACGTCACCTTAGTGGTATAGATGTTTGTAGGGAGGTTTTGGACTCAATGTTAGTAGGAGAGGTAGAACCCTAGGATATACCCCGAAAGGTATTACGGGCGAGTCAAGTAGATTTAGTTTTTTGATTATTAAACTTATACAGATGATTGTACAGTATAAAAGATGCATGATTTATATATATTCGATTTAAAGCCACGGCAGATACAACGCGACGAAGCCGTGCATGATTAAATTGTCTGTAGTAATACTAAACCAACCATTTCCTCAGGTAAAAACAATGCCGATTAAACACAGTTTTAACATGTCTGCTGTTAAACTCTAGCTATTGACTGTAAGAGTAATGCGAAGTTTATATATTTATCTATAAATTAATGTGTGTTTAAGCGAAATTCGAGGTTAAAAATGATTTAACGCATAATTAGAATCTTGAATTTAAACTCTTACAGCAAAGCGGAGTGAACATCAAATATTTATTTATTCATTTGTTTTATTTAAATGCGAGAGTTAGAATTTAAATTAAAACGACCGATTCAAAAGCATTTAATTAGTTAGAATTTAATTATTTTTTGTGTAATGGGATTAATCAGCATATTTATATTTAAAAAAATCGAATTGATCGTTCAAATCCTAAAATTTAACCGACGCGTAAAAAACTGTACTAATAAAAAGAAAATATTTGT
This sequence comes from Culex quinquefasciatus, assembly GCF_015732765.1. Taxonomy (NCBI): domain Eukaryota; kingdom Metazoa; phylum Arthropoda; class Insecta; order Diptera; family Culicidae; genus Culex; species Culex quinquefasciatus. The sequence continues at coordinate 30,900,217 of NC_051862.1, read as the reverse complement.
CATTTACGTTATCCTGAAAGAAAATGCATAGAAATTATAGTTCGTGGCCCACTATCCACTCTGATTCAAACACGCATTTGCACACACACAACATAGAACGAGCTCACCAAATTTGAGGGATCCTCTTGCGTCGATGTTTGTTGGCTTTGATCAATGAAGCGATTCATGTTCAAAGACTCTTGAGTTGGCATTTCTTCTCTGTTTCATTTTTCAACACTTTTTCATGTCTCACTTTCCCCTCTCAAAAAGAATACAATTTGTTTAATTTCCTCGTCATTTTCTTAAAGTTAAAAACAAAAACTATTTCCACTTGTCTGTGGCAATCATCGCATCACACACACAGCTTCACCCCATGACATTTCTTTCTGCAACACACCTCGGTCAGACGTCATTCCAAAAGCACTCTCACAACCGTTCTCTCTTGCTTCCTCTTTCTGAGGAGCAGGACAACACACATGCATATTTCCCCTTCTCTCTTCCTTCTTCTTTCACTCCTCCTTCCCTTCACACAACTTTCGCTGCAAACAACAATCATGCTCCCGAGACCTCCAAAAAACACCTCTTTTTCACATGTTCAAAAATGGAAGGGGTCGTACCGCCCCTCCGTCACGAGATATCAAAAAACGGACCTCGGATTCGTGATCAGGGACAAAAGTTACCCCTTAGGACAAAGTTTCACGCAAATCGAAGAGGGGTCGGGGCAACTGCTGTGTGAGTTGGCGGAGAATAACCCATAGTTTTTTTTTGCAAATCAAGTTTTAGTGACAAAAAGTGAAATCAAAAATCACCAAAAAAATTTTACCGTGAATCATTTTTCTTAGTGTAGTCCATGTCTATACCTACAACTTTGCCGAAGACACCAAATCTATCCAAAAATTCCTTCAAAAGATTGAAAGTGAAAGTGTTCTTTTTGGCTTCTCATAATAGATCGACAAAGGGCAATAGCGATACATATTTTTTTAAGTTAATCATAGACTAACATTAAAGACTGAGTTCACTTTGTATTTTTCTAATAATTCTAATCCAATATGTTTTTCTTAATTAAATTTCAATACCTTGCGACCGATAATGTACTACTGAAATTTAAAAAATGGTATTCGAGGTATTAAAAATATTCGAAGCTTTAGCTTTTTTTTTCATTTTGTAAGAAAGGCTCTATTTTACCTATGGTGATATAAAATCGGGGTTTTAACTGATAATTTAAAAATAATAAATCTCAAATTTGTTTGCATTTCCTTTTATTGTAGTTTTGAATTATGTTCTTTTAGGAATTTTGCGGAATAAAACCAAATTTCTGCTGGAAAAGTACAATCAATTGTTTGCATGTCGTAGAATATTCGAATTAACAGTATTTTCAAAAATAGTTTAAATTCGTCATGGTTTTTTTTATTTGAAAAATGCTTTCAAAATACTTGTTGAAAATTTTATGAAGCGTTTATCAATTGAATATTTTAAATAACGCAGCATTTCACTGTATTAACCAATTTTCACGACTTAGGACAAATTTCACGGATTACGTGGCCTCTGCAAAACTGCGAAAATTACTAGCCCTAGCTTTGTATTATAAATAGTTTACAATCGATTTTACAAGTTTTTTTCCATAAAAAATGTAAAATTTAGTTAACAAATATTTTTTGCCTTTTGATTTTTCAAGAAAATCTTGAAATAAATTCGCAATCGCGTTTTTATTTTGAAAACCAAACAAAGCACGAGGAATATGATGATTTTTTTTCTATTCCCGATAGTTTTAATCACGTTAGTATTATTTAAATGCAGGTTGCAAAATCGATGCAAAAATTCACATCAGCACGATTTCATACTATTTTTTTTTAAATTTCAGGATTTTTTTTTCAAGTTATTCTCTCTATTCTCAATTTTTGCTTTTTGGTTATTGTCAAAAACGCCTTGAGTCAGGAATATTTAAAAAAATCCAGAAAGGTAAAAATGATTTTAAAAATTAAACTATTTTAAACCACCCAAAATACGTTACTGAAAAAAATTGGGTGTTTCAGGAAACATAAACAATGAATATCCAAGCTCTTATTTTTTTTAAACCAACGATCCATTTCAACCATCATCACTACTTCCCAGCACCTAGCCCTCCAAACCTCACATGAAAGTAGCTCCATCATTTTCAAAGTCATCATCATCGGCCAAGAGGGGGGGAGCAAAATTGGCTGGTGTGAAGAGGAGGTTTGTCCACCATGTAGAATCTTCACTCCCCTAACACACATCCGTTCCATGCTGCAATTTAATCACAACTGACGTTTGACATTTACTCTCTCGCTCATGTTCGTTCGTTCGTCTGACACATCTCTCCACTTACACGCTGAACTTGGTTTACTCATTTTATGTGTAGATGCTACACTTGGAACTACTCATAACTCTACATCTCTCTCCTTGTCCGATGAAAATAAGCGAGAAAAAAAAATCTCCCTCTGATTCAACTGTCTTTAGAAAGTCTTAGAACCCTAATTCCAGCATTGACCCATTTTTCATTCGTTTTATTTAACAGTATGAATTAAGGATGATTCTTCAATTCCTACATAATACATTCTCCATGGAGCATGCTGATAACAATATTTAATCCCTATTTGTGAAGTAGATTCATTTTAATACGGTACGCTAGAGCTCCATAGTTTCCTCTACCCCTTACGGAGCAATCTTGTGAGATTAACTATTTCAATGACCCTTTCGCGTGGAGCAAGCAAACGGACTCACAATCCAGTGGTCGCCGGTTCATACTCCGCGGCGAGTGCCCAACAATTCTAAGTGTAAATATGGGTATTCAGCGCCTTCGCCCCGTGCCGTACTTTCATACACTTAGGCACCCAGGGTGAGCTAGACATTCGCTTATTGAACAACTATTTCGAAACGCGTCTGCTTCCAAACAACCAAGTCATGTCAACAATCAAGCCGTCTCCATCAAAACAAGACGTTTCCTAAATTTATCTGAAATCCCTTAAGCAAGCCAATGAAAACATCCTAATCAAGACATCCAACTTTCAAATATGAGAATCATAGCATTACAGCGGAACAAATTTTGTCAACCATTTGATCTTAACTTCAACAATTCACTATCACCTCTTCTGGAGCAAAATGAATGTTATGATCGCTCGTCCCACATATTCAGTATTCACTGCCGATATATCTTCACCACGTCGGCGGTTAATGCGACCGGATGACTACGGAATCGAAGAACGATGGAGAACAGGTCGTTCTGGACGGTCGGTCCCAACTTCAACACATCGTTCAGGGAGTACTTGTCGGGCTTGGCGCTGGCGTCGAAAACCACTCGCAGATTCGTGGACGAACTGGACGGTTTGAGCACAGCGTGGTGCGGCAGGTAGTACTTAGGCACTTCTGGTGGGTCTTGTTGTTCATAAATCTCCTTGCAGTGACCCAGTGCCTCGTACTCTTCGACGAACGCCGTGAACTGTTCTCGGAGTTCCGGGTTGCGCTACAGACGGCGCTCCAGCAGGTTGAATCTTCTCAACGCCTGGACTCGGTTGTCGCCCAGCTCAAGAACCGTGTCCTTGAACGGCAACTGGACGACGAAGCGGCCACTTTTGTCGCGGCCGTGAGTGCCGCGAAAGTGCTCTTCCACTTCCTGTTCTTCGTTGGTTTGCAACTGCTTGTCGGCTAGTTCTTCGACCAGCCAGAACTTCTCGATTGCGTTGTTCAGATGATCCTTCAGCGTGATGTTCGAGTGGACGACTTGGCAACTCAGCTGCTGGAACGGGTCGTACACGCCAGTCACGATCCAGCCCAGATCGGTTTCACGCAGAGTCACGGTGCCGTTCGCCAATTTCACTCGATCCGTTCGCAGCAAGTTCCACACGTAGTTCGACGCCATGACCAGGTCGATCTCGTGCGGCTCGCTGAACTTCGGGTCTGCCAGGAACGCGTCGCTCGGGATGTGCCAGGCAGCTGTCTCGATTCTCGCCGACGGGATCCGTCTCGTGGGGTTGTCCGAAATCAGACACGAGATGTTGTCTTGGAACTGACAGTACCTTGACGAGAAGGTAAGGTTGACTCCCTTCTTTGCTTGCGTCTTCACTGCGTTGGCTCCAATGACCGTCACGTTACACTTTTCGAAGGATAGGCCGAGGGTTCGAGCCATCGCCTTATTTACGATTGAACTCTTTTAGACAACACATGTAGGCAGCGCCAGAACCTATTCTTATTAATATAAGCACCTCACTTCTCTACTCTCTTCCAACAAAAAAAGATATACATTAACAGAATAAACTTGCAGTTGACTTCCATAATCATACACCTCTTAAAGCTTCCTCAAAAGTTCAGTTATCAATCAGCCGTGAGCAAAATAGTCTTGATCTTATTAGATTAAGGACTCGGCTGATAATCAATAAAAGAGTACAAAGAAAGCACTAACAATTAGCACACGAGAACCAAAACCTTCAGTTCATATCGAGACCTTCTTCCGTCCTTCCGGCTGCTTTCATCTCAAGCTGTTCACGGAAATCTCTCAGAGATTCAATCGGAACATCCTTAGCACTCCAGTTAACCTTCATTTGCTATCAACTGTCTTCAACAGTTTATCGAACATATTTCATGCCTCTACAGTAACATAATTGCATACACAATTGTTAAATGCTCTTTTCCTTTCAAGAGACAAAACGAACAAATAACCTCCTCAGTCTTTACGTCCAGAAGACACTATCTTCGACCAAATCAACACCACAATCTTCCGTTACAGATCCATTCGATCACCTCGTCGGGCCCCATCCAAACATTGATCTCACTATGGAGTTTTCCATTGGTCAACGCGAGTTTCACTCGGTGCAACTTCCAAAATGGCTAGAATATTCAAAGTCAGCCCTTCTATCTTAAACACCGTCCTTACATCAAATGTTCCGTCTCCACTGTCTCAATGACAACCTATAAATGTCACGACAATCCCACAAAAGTTATGCTTTACATTTCATAAGAACTCGCAAATATACAAATAAGGTCCGGCTCTATGCTGAAACAAAATAACAGCCAAACCCAATCCAACTCGATTTCTGTAATCTTGCATAATCACCTAATCAACCTCACCTCGCACAACTGTCAGCCAACAAAATTTTTCGTGTCGGAACAATACGATCACATGTTACAAAACTATCTTGATTTCTGTCCTACCTTGTTACCTCAAAGTATTGTAAAGAGCTGTCAAACTTCTTGCGCATTTTGTGAGATGAGAACTCACGTCATTGATCACACCTTCAACGAATTCATCCTCTCATCTGTTCGGAATCCCAACCAGGGATCGATTCGACCAACTCAGCAGATCCCCTTTTCGGCCTTCCCACGAGCAACTGTTAAAACTGAACCACAAATGTTTTACGCCTTTTTTATTGTGTCCTTCCCTCCGCCTTCAACCGATTGCGCTTCTGCCTCTCTGGATTTGGCGCTTCGGGCTTCAACCGGTCCCGCTCTTTTGTTTGGGTGGCGCTTCGGGCTTCAACCGGTCCCGATCTTTTATTTGGGTGGCGCTTCGGGCTTCATCCGGTCCCGCTCTTTTGTTTGGGTGGCGCTTCGGGCTTCAACCGGTCCCGCTCTTTTGTTTGGGTGGCGCTTCGGGCTTCAACCGGTCCCGCTCTTTTGTTTGGGTGGCGCTTCGGGCTTCAACCGGTCCCGCTCTTTTGTTTGGGTGGCGCTTCGGGCTTCAACCGGTCCCGCTCTTTTATTTACTCACAAACAGCAAAACAACAACACTAAACTCAAACTTCAGATTGATCATCAAATACATCTTTCAAGCGGCCTCGCAACTCTTACCCGGTGCACCATTGGCATGTTTGCTCTCCTCACCTCACCCGGATCAAAACATATCTCAGGTCATCCGCTGACCAGAAACGCAAAAGCAAAAAAATCGCAACAACAAACAAATTTTATCGTACCGGCTGCGCCAATTGTAGAATCTTCACTCCCCTAACACACATCCGTTCCATGCTGCAATTTGATCACAACTGACGTTTGACATTTACTCTCTCGCTCATGTTCGTTCGTTCGTCTGACACATCTCTCCACTTACACGCTGAACTTGGTTTACTCATTTTATGTGTAGATGCTACACTTGGAACTACTCATAACTCTACACACCACAAGTCAGTTACTCAAAGGGCGGCTTGGTCTGACCCCCGACGGTTCCAGAGTGGCGCCACGACCCCCACGGACGACTATCCGGGAGCAAAGACTGGCCCTACCAACCTGTCGTCGGCCTAGTCATCGTCGTCCCGGAGGTGCGAAGAAGAAAATTGCTTTTCATTTATTTCGATGAGAAGCCAAAAAAAATAGAACTTTAATTCACGTATGGGCTGAGGTAAGCAAAAAAGACGTCATTCTCCTTGGGATCTCTTCGGGGACGGGACAAGGTGATGATGATGGGTGTTGAAATTTCCGTTTGGGGAAATGGGGAGTGCGAGGCTTTAGTTGGGGTAGGCAAGGTCAGTAGGAAAAGTTGTTGAATAATGAGTACGACAGAGCATGACGCGTGTTTGGGAGTACTGGAAGGCAGGGTTGCCAAACTATCAATACTCAAATCAACATTATTTATTTATTTAAATTTCATTACTATGCATTGTTAATAAATTTACTCCAATTATTCAGGTACTTATGTTATGCAATATTTCGAAGAAAATTTTCTTTAATCTCAATTCAGAAATCTTGAGAATGGCAACATTGTTCAGCTGCCTCCAGGCATAACCTATTCCGAAGGTGGCAACTGATGAAGCATCCCGGCAGCCTCCGGGTGATGGGTAATTTGTTCTGACTTTGCGTGAACATGATTTATCAGAATGTAGCGTAGCCCCACGACCTACACACGCATCAAGGTGCTCACGTCCCAAACCCACCACAAGATCTTCGGGGCCTAGAACCACGCCGTAGTGACGAAGCATCCAACATTCGTCATGAACCTTCCAGCAGGACCAGGAAGCACTCTGAGGTCAGCGCGTTGATGAAGATGATGGCTTTGGGGAAATTTGCTGCGCCTGTTACCAACCAACGAACCAAACTAGGGCTCAACCGCTGAAGAAATGTGATGGCCAGGCCGCGCGGCCAAACTGGTCAGTAATTTATTGAGTGATCAATTTGGTGTGGCGCGAAACGGAGAAACGCCCTCCAGAGCTGGTGGTTAATTAGGGAAGATGGACCGCGCTGGGCGCGGGCTTTCGGATGTTCTTGTTTGGAGCTCACTCTCTGTGCGTGCCATCGCAATGAACTGAAAATTAATTGGAATCTTCAGCACACATGTACGTACGTACGGCATTCTATCGCGTGTGGGATTTCCCATCAAACGGATAAATTGAACGTTTGATAGAGGATGACAGCAGAAATGTGTTTGTTATGTTGCGTGACAGAAATTTAAAATTGGTTGAAATTTTGGAATATTGCGATATTGTTTTATTATTCTTATCATCGAATTGACGATTTTTTTTTTCTTCAAAGAAATGTTAAAAATTTAATTTCAACGTGAAATTTGTCATTTCCAACGAAATTCCATGAAATTTATGCTTTTCTTGAACCAGTACATAAAAGCTCATCGAGCATCGAGCAAATGTTCAATTTCAGATTCAAAAAAGTAATTCAATTTGAAGTCACGTGATTAACAGCTCAATCGAAAGGTAAAAGGTTTAAACATGTTTCTGTCGAACAAATTTTAAAATTATTATTTTTTTTTCTATTGATAATCGGTAATAAAAGCCATTCTCTACCAAAACCGGAAATGGATTTTATTTGTATTTTTTGATTTGACTAAAACTTTGTGGGGGCCTTCCCTATGACCAAATATTCTATGTTGTGTCATTGGTTAACCCATACAAGTCTCCATACAATTTTGGCAGCTGTCCATACAAAAATGGTATGTAAATATTCAAACAGCTGTAACTTTTGAGTGAATTTTCTGATCAATTTGGTGTCTTCGGCAAAGTTGAAGGTATTGTTGAGGACTTTTGAGAAAAAAATAGGTACACGGAAAAAAAATTTGGAGATTTTTTAATCAACTTTTGTTTCACTAAAACTCAATTTCCCAAAATACGTATTTTTTGCTTTTCGAGATTTTTTGATATGTTTTAGGGGACAAAAATCCGCAACTTTTGAGCCATAGAGAAACATTGTCGAAAAATATGCCGCCGAATTATGAATTTTTGAAAAAGTAGTAATTTTTGGAAAAAATCGAAGTTTCATGCAAAAACAAGTTTGACATTAGAGCAGTTCTCTAGGATTTCGGTCATTTGATTTTTTTTTTGTATTTTTTGATCCGACTGAAACTTTGTTGGTGCCTTTGGTATGCCTAAAGAAGCCATTTTGCATCATTAGTTTGTCCATAAAATTTTCCATACAAATTTGGCAGCTGTCCATACAAAAATGATGTATGAAAATTCAAAAATCTGTATCTTTTGAAGGAATTTTTTGATCGATTTGGTGTCTTCGGCAAAGTTGTAGGAATTGATACAGACTACACTGAAAAAAAATGATACACTGTCAAAAAAATTGGTGATTTTTTTATTTAACTTTTTATCACTAAAACTTGATTTGCAAAAAAACACTATCTTTAATTTTTTTTATTTTTTGATATGTTTTAGAGGACATAAAATGCCAACTTTTCAGAAATTTCCAGGTTGTGCAAAAAATCTTTGACCGAGTTATGAATTTTTTAATCAATACTGATTTTTTCAAAAAATCGAAATATTAATCGCAAAAAAATTTCAACTTAATTTTTCGATGTAAAATCAAATATGCAATCAAAAAATACTTTAGTGAAATTTTGATAAAAAGCACCGTTTTCAAATTATAGCCATTTTTAGGTAACTTTTTTGAAAATTGTCGCAGTTTTTTTATTTTTTTAAAATAGTGCACATGTTTGCACACTTTTGGAAAAAATGTTTTTGAAAAGCTGAGAAAATTCTCTATATTTTGCTTCTTGGGACTTAGTTGAAACGACCTTTAGTTGCTGAGATATTGCAATGCAAAGGTTCAAAAACAGGAAAATTGATGTTTTCTAAGTCTCACACAAACAACCCACCATTTTTTATTGTCGATATCTCAGCAAGTAATGGTCCGATTTTCAATGTTAAAATATGAAACATTTGTGAAATTTTCCGATCTTTTCGAAAACATTTTTTTCAAAATTTTTAAACCTAACATTTTAAAAGGGCCAAACATTCAATATTACGCTCTTTTAAAATTTTAGTCTTGGCTTAAAAATTTTGAATAAAATGTTTTCGAAAAGATCGGAAAATTTCACAAATGTTTCATATATTAACATTGAAAATCAGACCATTACTTGCTGAAATATCAACAATAAAAAATGGTGGGTTGTTTGGGTGAGACTTAGAAAACATCAATTTTCCTGTTTTTGAACCTTTGCATTGCAATATCTCAGCAACTAAAGGTCGTTTCAACTAAGTCCCAAGAAGCAAAATATAGAGAATTTTCTCAGCTTTTCAAAAATATTTTTTCCAAAAGTGTGCAAACATGTGTGCAAACATGTGCACTTTTTTGAAAAAATGAAAAACTGCTACAATTTTCAAAAAAGTTACCTAAAAATGGCTATAACTTGAAAACGGTGCTTTTTATCAAAATTTCACTAAAGTATTTTTTATTGCAAATTTGATTTTACATCGAAAAAAGAAGTTGAAATTTTTTTGCGATCAATATTTCGATTTTTTGAAAAAAATCAGTATTGATTAAAAAATCATAACTCGGTCAAAGATTTTTTGCACAACCTGGAAATTTCTGAAAAGTTGGCATTTTATGTCTTTTAAAACATATCAAAAAATAAAAAAAATTAAAAATAGTGTTTTTTTGCAAATCAAGTTTAAGTGATAAAAAATTAAATAAAAAAATCACCAAATTTTTTTTACATTGTATCATTTTTTTCAGTGTAGTCTGTATCCATACCTACAACTTTGCCGAAGACACCAAATCGATCAAAAAATTCCTTCAAAAGATACAGATTTTTGAATTTTCATACATCATTTTTGTATGGACAGCTGCCAAATTTGTATGGAAAATTTTATGGACAAACTAATGATGCAAAATGGCTTCTTTAGGCATACCGAAGGCACCAAAAAAGTTTCAGTCGGATTAAAAAATACAAAAACTAAAATTGAAGAAAAAAGACCGACTTCGTAGAGAACTGCTCATTATTTTTTAATGCAAAATTGAATTTGCAATCGAAAAGTACTCTACAGATTTTTTGATAAAGGGCTCCGTTTTCAAGATATAGCCACCGAAAGTTTGATTTCAGCGAAATATTTGCAGTTTTTCAATTTTAAAAATAGTGACCATGAGTGACCATTTCTAAAAATAATTTTTTTTTAAAGGTTCAGAAAATTTGCTATAAAATTGTCTTAGAGATATTAAAGATTGGACCTCGGGTTGCTGAGATAGAGCCGTTTTAAGAAAAAGAAACACGAAAATTGAAGTTTTATTAATATCACCAAAACAACCCACAATTTTCTAATGACCATATCTCAGCAGCTAATGGTCCGATTTTCAATGTTAATACATGAAAATTCGTGAAATTTTCTGATATTCAATATTAAGCCTTTTTAAAGTGATAGTCTTGATTTAAAATTTTTCAAAGTATTTTTTTCGAAAAGATCGAAAAATTTCACGAATGTTTCATTTATTAACATTGATAATCGGACCATTAGTTGCTGAGATATCGTCATTAGAAAATGGTGGGTTATTTTGGTGAGATTAGGAAAACTTCAATTTTCGTGTTTCTTTTTTTTAAAGCGGCTCTATCTCAGAAACCCGAGGTCCAATCTTCAATGTTTTTTGGACAATTTTATAGCAAATTTTCTGAACCTTTAAAAAAAAATATTTCTGGAGATGGTCACTCATGGTTACTATTTGCCTTCCTCACCTCACTGAGGCAAGGCTATAAAATCACTCAAAAATTGAACTTTTTAAATAAGCCTCCCAGATATACCTTTACGTATACATATCGACTCAGAATCAAATTCTGAGCAAATGTCTGTGCGTGTGGATGGACGTAGAATTTTTTTTCTCACTCACTTTTCTCGGAACTGGCTCGACCGATTTTGTCCGGATCTATGTTTTTGGATTTGCCATCAGGTTCTTTAAGTCTTTTTTAAATTTCATCCGGCTTGGTGCAGTACTTTAAAAGATATGTTCGAAAAACTGTTTTGGTTGATACTAAAAAGGGTCATTATTTACATAATTTGAAAGCTCCGGCGGATAGCTGTCGGCTCAGTGCACGCACACAAACACTGCAGTGCTTTCAAATGGTTCATTAAATTTATCATACCTAGATGGCAGCACTCAGATGTATAGTGTCTTTACTAAGTAAGCGTTAGCCAAAGCTTTCGTAGTGTGTGGTTGCAAGGCTTTTAGGAGGAAGGCAGCAAGCACCTTCCGGTGGATTAAGTAACGTTTTTTAAAATTCGAAAAACTGCAAATATTTCGCTAAAATCAATCTTTCGGTGGCTATATCTTGAGAACGAAGCCCTTTATCAAAATATCTGTACAGTACTTTTCGATTGCAAATTCAATTTTGCATTTAAAAATAACGACAAATTGTTTTTGCATAAAACTTCGATTTTTTCCAAAAATCACTATTTTTTCAAAAATTCATAACTCGGCGGCAGATTTTTTGACCATGTTTCTCTATGGCTCAAAAGTTGCGGATTTTTGTTCCCTAAAACATATAAAAAAAATCTCGAAAATCAAAAAATACATATTTTGGAAAATTGAGTTTTAGTAAAAAAAAAAAAAGTTGATTAAAAAATCTGCATTTTTTTCCGTGTACCTATTTTTTCTCAATAGTACTCAACAACACTTACAACTTTGCCGAAGATACCAAATTGATCAGAAAATTCACTTAAAAGTTTTAGCTGTTTGAATATTTACAAACCGTTTTTTTATGGACAGCAGGTATACCAATGACACAAAATAGCTTATTTGGTCATAGAGAAGGCCCCCACAAAGTTTGAGCCAAATAAAAAAAATACAAATAAAATCCATTTCCGGTTTTGGTAGAGAATTGCTCAATTAGTTTCTGGTCTAATGTAGAATTGGAAAAAATATGTTACTTTTTATAAAAATGTGTTTTGTTTGTCTTAACTATGTAATTGGCTTTGGTCAATACCTTAAAAATGTTAATTCGCCAAGAATCAAGAATTATTCTTTAATTAATTATTAACTTTCATAAAGCATTGCATGAAAATTCATCTAATAAACCCAAAATATGACCAAAAATCGATGTTTTCACACATTCGGCAAAATTTCATGGAAAAAACATACAATTTAGAAAACTATCGAATTTAGCTAGGGTGGTCCCAAACATTTTTCCCTTGAAAATAAGACATTTTTAGATGAAGATATTTCAAGTTTGAAAAAACACTTTTGAAATTTTTCAGCGTTTGGAGTACTAGATCTCCTTTTTTGAATGCAACCTGGCACTTAAAATTAAAACCCTTAAGTTCAAACTGACTTGTCAAAAATAAAAATTATATTGTTAAGAGTTCTTAAAGTGTCCCAAACATCAATTTTCTCTAAAACTTAACCCAGAATTGCTGAATAGCTGAAAAAGTTGCTTAGATTGGCAAGCCCAATAACTTTCTAAAAGATAAAAAAAATCCCAAAAAGTTGGATTTTCAAAATTATCCTGAACGTGAACCACCTTAATTTTCAACCAACCCAAAGTTGCTTCTTTATATTTGCAACAACTCTTCTGAAGACACCAATTAATCTACTTGAAACAAGTGTGTTATTATGATTGGTTTATGCCATATTATTTTTTTTTTTGTACATTCATTGTACATCAAATTTTAAATTTTTGTTTGAAAATTAAAAACGTTGTTTGTTCAAAATGCTCTTTTTCTTTATATGAGGTCATGGGAAATCAATGGAATCTACTTGATTTGAAATGAAAAAATAATTTTAAGTGATGCTTAGTAACATTTACCATGAAATGTATGATTAACCCTCCAAATATAAAGAGGCCATTTTGTTATTCTTCCGTATTTCTTGAAACGTCAAAAAGTTCAAAAAGTATTTTAAAAGTAGATTAAAATCCCGCAACAAAATAAGGAAAACATTGCTTGTTATACATGACCAAGGACGATATCACACTAGAAATCACACCCTAGATATAATAAATTATCACTGGAACGTGTCCGTGTAAGTTTTGGTGTAATAAATTCATTACTCCTCCGCAGCAGGGAACACTTTCAAAGTCGTGCTAATCGCTTACTTTGCCATTAACCACCCACGCGGAAGCTCCTCCTAGAAAGCCTGCTGGTCATTAAAAGTTGTCATCTGCAATGTCGAAGCCAAAACACCACGGACGCACGACTCACGCTGTTAATAAACAGTTTTATAATCCCAAAAATTTCCAACTTTCTCAACTCCAAGGCCGCATGCCGAAATTACCCTCTATTATTATTCATTCATCTTCCGGGGGATGACTTTGTCGTCCTTGGGAACCACAAGGATACCAATTAACACAAGTTTTCGGACCGTTTGCCTGTTTTATTGCTTCGTCCCCAAACCCAGAGGAGTCAGGAAAAAAAGGACAACATTCCAGCAAGAACTGAAAAATCAACGCTCCAAAGGTGTGTAATGAACGCCGATGTCCTTGCCATCACCAGGCAGCATCCTCGTCCTTTCCCTTTTTTATGTGTGTCCTGAACGCTGCCACCCTGCCGAGTTTTAATGATTAGAAAGTATGCTAATAATGGTTATTGCCCTGGAAAGCGTGTCACCTCGTCGGAATATTTTCATGTGTCATTTTATGCTCGGGACGAGGATCTCGAAAAAAAAATGACGAGAATGTGTCGTACACACCTTTTACCCCCTTTACCATCTAATGGCGAGATTGAGAGAAAGAGAGAGAGAGAGAAGGTGGGAGATAATTAAGCCATAAAAATTTAAAAACTTTACGATTTCACACTTGACTTTGTCTCCGACAGCAGCAGCAGCTTTGGCTTTTGATGTGTGCCAGGATATTAGCCGGGGCTGAAAGCGTCAAGGACTTTTTTCATCTCTCTTCGAGGTGGGTTTGGAATTTTCCAACACTTTTTTTCCCTCTCTATTGTAGTTTTCACGTTTCACCTGTGTGGTGATGGCAATGAGCTTTGAAAAGCATTTTATGGGACATGGTGGTTACTGAAATCATAATTAATATTTTAATTATTATTCCAATTTATTAGATGAGTTTCAAGGCTGGTACAAATATTTTTAAAAGTTTTTGTCACCCCCCCCCCCCTTCAAAATTGGCCCAAAAAATCAGGGGGCAAAAAAAAAAATTTTACAATAAACTTCAAAATTTCAATGAAAATTCAAGTGCAACCAGCTGAAATCAAATTAAAATATATTCTTCTGCGTTTTAAATCATTTTTAGCATGTTTGGGTTTATTAAAAAATCTTAAGATTTTTTAAAAATTTTCGAAGCAAAATCTTTTTTTTCGATACAACTTTTGTTTTTGTCAGATCTTAGATTTTTTGAAAACTAATGATTGCAAAACAACTGAACTAGTGTAACATGCATTTTAAAACACTTTTTTTCATTTAAATGTGAAGACTATGGCTTGTTATTTAAATTTTTATATTTTTTTTATTTTTTTGCCCCCCCCCCCTTGAACTCGGCCAGGGCCGAGGGACAAATTTTTTTTTAAATATTTGCATCGGCCTAATATTTTTTAAACTCAAAATAAAATAAAAAATAAGGATTCGCTTGGGTTCTTATTTTTTTTATTTTGTATTTTTTTTTAAGAGACTTTTTCCTTGCCTTCTTTAGGTCAAAAGAAGCCATTTTGCATCATATGTTGTTCCATACAAGCCTTCAAAAAATTTTTTTTGCTGGCTGCTAATGCAAAACGGTCATATTAATATTCAAAAATTTGTATCTTGAAATGAGATATCCTGACTGATTTGATATCTTCAGTATAATAAAGGCTATAATTAGGAATTTGAAGAAAAAAATCTTTTTTTTTTCTCTCTTTTTTGCGGTCTAAAAAAATCAGATTTTGCTCATAAGTTAAGACCTGTTCAAAATCTAGTAACAGAGTCATTATAAATTTTGGAAAATGTTTACACAATTTTCAAATATAAATTTGAGGTGCAAAAACAAATTCACAACAGAAAACTTCATTTTTTTCGCTGGTACATAAATTTTCAAGACAAAGGCTGTTAAGGTGATTCTGCAACAACAGTCATGCCCCGGTTTTACACGGCTGTGTTTTGCAATTGTAATAACATTTTTTTAATCATTCAAAATTTTCACTAAATTACGTTTTTCGAAAAAATACTAAAAATTTAAGTTTTCACAATATGGGTATCCATTGATCAAGAATACATCATACATTTCAAATGTATTAACAAAATTTTTTTTAATATTAAAAAAAATCAGAACTACGTATTTTTGGAAAAAATAATCGAAATTTCAGTTTTTTACAATCTGGGTATCAAACAATCAGGATTTTTTCATACATTTCGAAAATAAAAAAAAATGCTCAAAATTTTCAAAAAACTTCGTATTTTCGAAAAATACTCAAAATTTCAGTTTTCAACAGTATGGGCAGTAAATGATCGGTATTTTTTCATACAATTCGAATGTAATAATATTTTTTTTAAATACTTAAAATTTTCACAAAACTACATTTTTTTGGAAAAAAAACTCAAAATTTAAGTTTTTTTTACAATGTGGGTATGAAACGATCGGAATTTTTTCATACATTTCGAAAGTTATTAGTTTTTTAAATACTCAACATTTTCATAAACCTACGTATTTTCGAAAAAAAACATCTCAAAATTTCAGTTTTTCCCAATATGGACATGAAATGATAGGAATTTTTTCCTACATATCAAATGTAATAATTTTTTTTTGATAATCCTCAAAATTTTCACAAAAATACGTTTTTTTGAAAAAAAACTAAAAATTTCAGTTTTTTACAACGTAGGTTTGTGGAAATTTTGAGTATTATCAAAAAAGTGAAAAATTCAGATCATT